>NC_061514.1:188764486-188955755 GCF_022539505.1 Lolium rigidum
CGCCTGCCTCACGTGCAACCTCACCTTGCCCCTTCGACGCTCAATTGCCGTCGCCATGGTCGGCCGGGGCCCACTCTCACGGCACCCTCGCGCCCCTATAAAGGGAGTGCACCCCCGCCTCCAATCTCCACACTAGTCGCCTCCCTCTTTCTTCTAGCTCGCCAAGACCCCTTCCACTCCTCGATTTAGCCTCCTTCGCCGGAATTTCGCCGGAGTGGCCCGTCGGTACCCCGTAAGCTCGCCGAGTAAATTAGTCCACCACCGCCGCTCCCTCGACCACCGTTCGCCTCCACCGTCATCGACCACGTCGAGCGCCGCGCGACGCGCCAGCCTCGCCGAGGTCCGGGATCGCCGCCGACCCTCCCTCCGTGCCGGGGCTCGCCCTCTCGTCGACGACGACGATGACGATCGGCAGTCGGATCATCCTCCTAATCCTACGGCTCCCGTTATGAGTGCCCCGCTTCGGGTTTGCAAACGTCACTAACGCGTAGGCCCCACCCGTCGGGCGGCTGTGTGAGCGTGAGACGCGGTGGGCGGCCTGCTTCTCTCTCTCCCTGCGCCTGTTAAGATTTCCCGCCTAGGCCCAAATTTTGAATTCGAATAAATATGTTTCAGACAATTTTGCTTGCGGATGCTTTATTCAAATTCAAATAACTTCAAATCTACTGAACCAAATTTGACAAATTTTATATGTTTAGAAAGCTCATGAAATGCTTCGTCCAAACACACTGGATTCAAATCAAAATCTGTTGTAGAACTTGAATAGTAAAAATAACAAGTTAGAAGTTTTCAGAATTCAAATAAATATATAAAATCAACCATAATGAATTTTGAGATGATTCAAATTCTCATAATTCACATTTTCAACACACTCTAATTACTTTATGCAAAATATGATGTGGTTACTTTGTATGATCGTAGGCTAGAGGCAAAATATTGGCTATGTAGTCAATTTTAGCCACATTTAAACTATTTCAAACTTAGGATTTCAAATCTATGAGGTGTAGCCCTCATTTATCTCATCTTCCCAAGTAGTTTGAAGCAATGTGATGACCCTTGTTGCATGGTCTCATAATTGCTCACTTCAGGGATATTAAATCAAATAGGATTTAAATTGCATGAGGTATAGAACCTCATTTAAATCATGTTTCTCAAATGATAAGTGTGAAGTGTTGACGTGGTCAACATAATCTCATACTTGGTATTTGAGAAATTAAATCTTAACAAGGTTCAACGAGAGAAATTATTTCTCAAACTAAAGAGAAACCTAATCCACATTTCAATAAGAAATTATTTTCTAACCCTAAGTAAGAAAACCCTAGCATAATTTTGGGTAGCAATGTTAGGTGATGATGCTAGATCATTTGTGTGAGCTTTAAAGGCTAGTTAAGTCTATTTAAGTATTGTTTGGTGATTGTATCCTCGTATTCGTTTATAGACGCTAGTACCGGAGAATATCAAGAGGAGGAGGTATTCTACCAAGAAGAAGAAGAAGAGAACTTTGATCACTACCCCAATCAAGGCAAGCTATTACCAATGCAAGTTATATTGTTGCAAGATAATATTCTTGCAAGATACCCAAGTGCAAAGCTCTACAAGAGCAAGGCACCATTACACATTACTTTATGCTTAATGATCCTATCCCAAGTTTTTACCTTACAAGCTTTTACTTTGGTTTATCAAGGTTTATTTTTGATTCATGACTCACTTGGTTTAGTTATGGAGTAGACAAGAGCATCACACTTAGCCTAGAAAGCTATAAGCTAATTAGCACGCCTCATGACTAGTTGCTAGTGCTAAAACTAAAAGTGACTACTTTAGATGGGAGCATGTGAAAACCAATGACTTTGAAAACCTTGGGATGATGAGTCATTCTATTGAAAGATTTTGAAGGTGAATATGACTTGTGAATGACTTGGTGAATTTTACAAAATCGATGGTTGGGTTCGGATGCGATACCATTCCAATTTTACAAGTACCCCCACAATACCCGAATACGGGTAAGGCTTAGCTGGAAACTTATGTATTTTAGTATGGGTTCCCTCGAACAAGCGTCATAGGGGTTATGCCAAGGCTGCCTCCACCAAAAGTGAAATGACGTGAAATGAGGTGAATGTCCTACCCAAGCCTGTGCTGCATTCCCGAGTTGACGGTTGGTCTTCACTGGGAGGCCAAGCTCATGGGAGAGGGGCCTATACTAGGGTATGTAAATGAAAGCGTTATGATTGGTAGTTCGCGCACTGAGTGCGATAAATCAGGGCCAGTTACCCCTGACGGACTATTGCAATTGTTGTGGCATAAGTGCACAACCTCTGCAGAGTTTAAACTATTCGAATAGCCGCGTCCGCGGTCATGGACAGTTGGAAAGGCCATACTGTTCCGTCATCAGAACCTTTCCAAAATATGAATGGTGACTTGTGACTTGAATTTGAAAGGTGACTTTGACTTTGAATCACAACGAGTTGTGGGAATGACATTAATGTTCCCACTTGAGTTAAGTTAGGCAAATGAGGAGTCTTTGTTTACTAAATTCTTATGAAATAAAAGCTGGCTTTATGCAAATAAACCTAGAGCTTAGAACCCCATTGATATAATTGTTAGTGCTTACACTAGTATTAGTTTGCGAGTACTTTAAAGTACTCATGGGCTGTGTCCCTGGCTATTCAAATGGCCAGGACTATGAAGAAGAGCCCCGATATCCGGATGAAGGACAGCAGGACGTCTACGACAACTAGGACCACTCCCGACGTCAACGGTTGCTGTGGAGACAGATGGACTACTACTACGCTACTTCGCTTCCGCTATGTGTTTTGTACTTGATCAATAGATCAACTATTATTGTAATGAGACTGGATCATGTGATCCTTTATTTGTAAGACTATTATGATGTTGTAATGAATGATGTTACGTGATATCAATCTATTATGTCTCGCAAAAACAATATTCCTGGGATTGCGATGAATGGCATGATAGGCATCCGGACTTAAAAATGCGGGTGTTGACAAGTTGGTATCGGAGCCATTGTTTGACCTTAGGAGACTCTAGTTAGAATGGACGTACGAAAAACTTAGTTTCAAAACAAAGGAAGTGAATATTTATGAAAAACTTATTCTCCCTCTTATCCTTGAGATCTTTTTCAAAAAGAGAAATTCATGCTCTATTTTTCCTTATACTACTACATAAAATTTTGACACAATGCACTTCTCTAACTTACTCATCCTCATTGTTCATAGATGGAGTACACCTGCAAGTCCTATCAGCTTGGCCACGGAGGAAACCTCATGTTCGAGAAGGATTTGAAGCAACTAATTGAGTATCTAGGACGCCCGTATCCTAAGTTCTTCGGAGTACCACTCAATAATCAGCCCGGAGGACAACCTCGGTGGGAAGTTACTGCAGATCTGAGAGGAAAGCTTGGAGCCCCAATATGGGAAACCATCTGGTTTTCTGTAACGGGAAACACTTGGAAGGATGGAATAGCCAAAGCCATGCAGGAAGCAATTGCCCGTCTGTGTGGACAAAATGAGCACGAGGATCAAGAACACTGCGCTTTGTTTACTACCCAAGACATGACCCCATGGGAAGACCACTAACCATGCCCCCGCACCCTTGAGATGAACTACTATGTCGCCTGTCTGGACTTCCTGCTGCACAAGACCCGCAAGGAGTTGGACAACGCCCGCCAAGCACATTACCCATGAAGATGAAGAATCTACCCTTATGAATGAAGAGTAGGATAACTACGTCACTTGAGTAGGTGTGAGTTTGTATCAGGATCCCCTTGTATCGTAGAACGAATGGATGGTTCTTCAAACCAACGGTGTGTTAGCTTTGTAATGTGTGATGCTTGGTATGAATGAAAAAGTGTCGTTGGTTTTCACCCCCGCAACACTACTCAAGTTTTCAAGTTGTGAACTTTTTAATTTTTAACCAAACAAACCATAGAATTTCCCTCTTATCTTATCATCTACCTCAATGTTCAGATGGCCCCACCAACCCGTAGCACCAACCAGGACGCAATGATGCAGATGCTCCAGATGATGATGGCAGGCAGCGACGAAGCCGAGAGAGCTGAACGACAAGCCAACATTGCTGCTACCGCAGCAGGATAGCCTCAGAAGAATCAAGGCCATGGAAACCACGATCACCCTGGGTCAAACCTGAAGAACTTTCAGAATACCAACCCACCCATGTTCAGGAAGACAGAAGAGCCACTTGACGCAGATGACTGGCTCCAAACCATGGAAAATAACTTAGAAGTTGCGGGAGTTGAAGCCGCAGAGAAAGTACTGTTCGCCACCCACTACTTGTCAGGACCTGCTAGAGCCTGGTGGACAGGTGCCCGTGCAATGAATGCGGGACAGATGATGACCTGGGAAGACTTCAAACTCAAGTTCAGCAAATACCATGTGCCCCAAGGACTGATCAAGAAGATGAGAGACGAGTTCCGCGAACTCAAACAAGGAAGGATGTCCGTGGTGGAATACCGCGACAGGTTTCTTACTCTGTCAAGGTACGCCCCGGATGAGACCGACACCAACGAGAAGAGAAAGGAAAGATTTCTGAACGGACTGCACGATGAAATGCAAACTGTGTTAGTGAACATTCCGTTCGCTGACTTGGAAGCCTTGGTGGACTCAGCCATACAGATGGAACGGAAGCTGCATCAAGCCAACGAGAACCGCAAGAGAAGAATGATGAACCAGAATGGACCCCACCATACACAGAAATACCGCAACAACTCCTCTGGAGGATTTACCCCAAGACACAACAAGCCAACTGCTCAGACATACCGCCCAAACTACACCAACAACAATGGAGGACCCCCGAAGACCGGAGGCAACAACAACAACAGCCACAACAACAACCACCACAACAGCAACAACAACAATGGTAACAACAACAACCCCAATACTGGTCCGAGGACGGGAAGCAACGCTGTCCCCGTCACCCCCAAGGACAAGTCAACGGTAACCTGCTATGAATGTGGAACTGTTGGACATTACTCCAACGAGTGCCCCAAGAAGCTTGCCAAGACTGCCCCCAACACCGCTGCATTCTCCCAGATACGTAGGCATTGATAAGCTCGACATACTTGGCCAGAGGAGTTGCCCAGTGTGTTATGGAGTATTCGAACAACACCAAATACAGCGACACAGGAAACTCCGTTTTTCCTGGTCCATGGAGCTGAGGCAGTCCTGCCGATAGAAATAGAGCATGATTCTCCGAGAGTAACGGAATATGACAAAGAAGCTTCAAGAAAAGCATTGGAGGATGACGTCGATGCACTCGACGAAGCTCGAGACGAAGTGTTATCACGGGTCACTAAGTATTAGCAAGACCTGAAAAACTACCACAGTCGACGTCTGCGACCAAGATCCTTTCAGGTAGGCGACTTAGTTCTTCGGCTCAGACAAAAAAGCCATGAAAAGCTCGAGCCGCCGTGGCTTGGACCTTACATCATCACAGAAGTAATCGAAGGAGGAGCATACAGGATAAAGGACAATAAAACAGGGGTTGCCGAGCCAAATCCCTGGAACGTGGCGCAGCTCAGGCGTTTTTACGCTTGAAGTCGAAATATAGTCCTCTTTGTAAACACACAATGTACTGAAACACCCGCGAGTTTTCAGACGCACTCTTTTCCTTTCAGGGCACCGAGTGGGGCTGAAAGGTTTTTAATGAGGCGGGCTCGCGGTGCTGCAATATAGTAAGAGATATTTGTCATATACATCTTTTTCGTCGACGGGCTCGGGGGCTCATAACCCGCGGTAACAAAATATATATGACCTCCCGCAAAATAGTAAATTCACCGTGGCGTAAAAATAGCTCGAGCACCGGCCAAAAGCTCGGGGGCTTTGCAACATAGATTATATTTTATAATATACACAACCTCATCATCAAGAAAAGTTCGACAAGGAAAAATAAATTTTCAGTTGCTACCTAGTATATCATCTATGTTCACACCTTCGTTGTTTGCAGCACCGGTTCTATGTTCAGCATAGCTACCTTTTACAAAGAATTCTGCGTCCATCCGAAGAAGTTCGTCCATCATCTCTTCTGCTATAGGGGTTACAGTGTCGTTGATTTTATCGATGTTCCTCTTCCGCTTTGCCTGCTTGGCCAGACACTTGGTGAAAATTTGAGTCAGGTCTAACTTCGGGTAACAAATCTATATCATAATCATGGCGAATCTTGCCCCAACAGATAGTTGAGCTCGCACAAATTCATGAATTCGAGGGGCATCTCGGAATTTCTCCATCAGAGCAGGAAGAGTTTCTGGTGTTTTGTTGCGTGGAAACATGGTACTATAAACTAAGGATAGTGTCCTTGTGCAGAAGTCGAGAAAATCGCGGACCTGTCCCGCGCGATCTTGAAATCTGACGATTTGGCGAGTATGCTCAGGTGTAACCCGAAATTAGAACCATGCTCCAGGGCAAGCTTGAGAAGCACATGGGTTCGAGGCTTCAACACGCTGATCTTCGGCGCGATATCAAAAAAGAACCTGTTTCAGCGGAAGCATCAGCGAGGAATAAAAGACAGTAAGAATAGAATACAGTATGACCAAGTTTGCGAAGCGTACCCGTCATATCCAAGCTGGAGTCGTTCATCAGTTGAAGCATAAAATTTTCTCGGGAAGCAGCCTCAGCAACCGCAGTCTCCTTCAACGTTGTGGCTTCTCGAGCTTGTTGAACAGCAAGTTTTTCTCTGTCCGATGATCTTCGACATTGTTCCATCATCACGAGAGCTTGTTTTTTCATCAAGCTGCAGTTGTTGACGGAGCTCGTCCAAGTCTTCATTTTGTGCAGCACTCGAAAAAACCTCCAATAAACTCGGACAGACGGAGGATCTTTTCGAGCAAGACGCAGCGGGCAAAGCAGCCGAGGAATGAGGCACCACGGTATAGTTGTCAAAAATCAACTGGAGATAAATATTTCGATATCAATAACTCGGCAACATGGCTTTTCATTCATAAGGTCAGATATTTACATGGCTATTACAAAAGGAGGGTTCCTAGTGAACTAATGGGGCAGTTGTTGCCAAAGCTATTATGGCGACAGCATTAAAAGAGAAACAAAACAAAAGAAGAGACAAGGTGGTCTACTTGACCTCCGGCTTCGGTGAACTAGGAGCGGGAGTTGGTTTGCATCCGAGGTAGGCGAGGATTATCTTTGAGTTTGGCTTGGCAGCCTTAATCAAAGACTACCACCTCTTCGTCTCCATTTCCTTCACATCGCCAACCTTCGCCCAGTCAATATCTTGTTGGCTGTCAGCAACCAGGGCGATGGTGCCTTCAACACCAACCTTCAAGCCTTCTTGCCTAAGTTTGAGCCCAAGATCTTCTTGAGAATTGAAGCACTTGGCGAGAGCAGTAAAAGTCTCGGGTTCTTCTTTCTTCGTGAAGAAGTAGGGAAAAAGCCGCGATAGACCTGTTCTAGCGTCAGCAAGGCCTTGGCGTGCCTCATCTCCATGAATTTCAAGGAGGGAGAGCGCGTCGAGAAGGCGATCACCTTCAGGATTTTCTAGATCATAATCTTCCTGCGTTTTCCCTAAATGAGCAAAAAGAAGCTTGTCAATAAAGTGCGCCAGGAAAAATATGATGACCCGAAGAAATAGCAATGATCTGAGTACTTACTAACAAAACGTCGACTCTGCGACTCCAAGCGAATGAGGATTTCTTTTTCACGAGCAGACTGCTGAGCTATGTTTTTGCTTAAAGAAGTTTCCGCGTCGTGAAGTCTTTTTCGAAGATCTTCGACAGCGGCAGCATCTGATTCAGCTTTCTTGCGAGCTTTTTCGCTTTGCTCCAACTTAAGAGCAAGAGCATAAGCATGTTTGTTAGCTTCCGCAAGAGTGTTTTGCAAAACAAACGACAGTAAAATGTCATGACAAAATAATGAAGGAGTCTATTCAGCAGAAGAGGCAGGAAAAATAGTACCTTCAAGCTTCTTGGCATGGTCACGGTACTCGATGAATTGGGTACCGAGACGGATATATTCCTTCATCAAAGGTTGAAGAGAAAACCAACGAAAAGAAAAATCAATATAGGAAGCGAAAGTTCGACAGCAACAAGCAAAAACCAAACGGGAGTCGAAAGCACTAAAATGTTCGGAACGTAAAAGAAGAGGGAAAACTTACATCATCCATCGAAGGAGTTGTCGAACCACCAATTAACAGGGTAGGATCCTTGACTGACTCGACCCTAGCTCTCTTTTGTGAAGAGGCACGGGGGCTTGCAATTGGAGTCGGGTGCTCTGTATCTTGCTGAGGAGGCGAGGTTTCATCCCCATCAGGTTGAGCTTCGGAGACAACTAAAGTACGAGACGTACTCGTTCGAGCAGTCGCGTCAATAGGTGGATTTTCATCCTCGTCACCACTACAACAAATAAGGCGACAATATAAGAAACAACATAGACAAAATATCGGGAGTAAACAACAAAAAGCAACAAGAACTTACGAGCTGACAAGGGCATCTTCATAAGGGTTGAAAGTTGTCCCTTCTTCACCGGGAACAACTTCTTCGGCAGGAGGTGCGCCGGCTTTGAAGGTGCCGGAATCGGCAACTTCGTCCCTTTTTCTCTTGTTCCTTGGAGAAACAGCTGAGGGAAGGGAGTGTGCGGACTCGGTAGCCTTAGAATCAACTTCTTTTTCAGAGGAAGCCGCGGATTTGTGAGAACCCGCGATTTCACTCTCAGGGCGAGAAGTACCCTGGTTGTCATCGGTGACAACAGCCCGTTCTTCGACTTCCCCACCTTCAGGAAGAGGAGGAAGAGAAGCTAGAACTGGATGATTCTACAAGGACAAAGTATGTCGACAAGAAGTTACGCAAGGGATGTCAGCAAAATAGTAGTCGACAAATATTAAAAAAGTTGAGAGGACAAAATAATAGTCAAACAAAAATCACCTCGGGGAGGGCGTTGGTGCCACTATATGGCTCCACGCGGCAAGAGGATGGAATAGCATCTTTCTTGCTGAGCGACGAAATTCTTCGGATAAGCTTCTCCAAGTCCTTTACAGGAAGGTCTTTGGAGATCCTGTCGGCGTCTTCTTCGCCAGCATACATCCAAAGGGGATTTTTGCGAGCTTGTAAAGGCTATACTCTAATCCTAAGGAAGTACGCTGTAATCTGGATACCCGACAATTCCTTGCCACGGGTGTTCTGAAGCTCATGGATACGGAACATCAGTGCCCCTGTCGCCGTTTTTTCTTCTTCGGTGGCTTCAGCATCCCAGGATCGGCGGCGAAGAATCTTGGCACTTCCATCGAAAGGAGCTATGTTGTACTCCACCGAGTCGGAGCTTTCTTCGTGCACATAAAGCCATCTTTTGCGCCACCCTTGAACGGATGGGGGAATTTGACGTCAAAATACTCGACGTCAGGGCGAACGCAAATAACAACACCGCCTATGTTGTAGGCGATGTTGTGGGAGCCATTGCGGCGGAGGCAGAAGATACGCTTCCACAACGCCCAATTAGGATGGACTCCGAGGAAGCATTCGCAGAGGGTAATGAAAATAGAGACATGGAGGATGGAATTGGGAGTTAGCTGATGCAGCTGCAACCCGTAAACAAAGAGAAGACCGTGGAGGAAATCGTGAATGGGGGCAGAGAGGCCGCGGATGAGATGGTCAACAAAACTGACCCGATATTCGATAGGAGGCGATGGATAGCTTTCCTCGCTGGGGAAGCGCAGCGCGTCCTTCTTCTTCATTAACCCGAGCTTCTTCATCAGGTTGAGGTCTTGATTCGAAATCTTGGATCTCTCCCACTCCAGATCTTCCGCTGCCATCTTTGACTCAGGAGTGCTGTGCCTGGTGAGCCATGCGCGTGGTGGTATCAACAATGGCGTAGGCGTGCAGTGTGAGTGTGGCTGAGCTCAGGAAGTGTTGGGCGCAATGGGGAATTTTTGGAGAGGAGAGCAGAGGTGCGGCGCAGGCGAAAGGATGAACGGAGGAAGAAGAAGACCTTATATAGGGAATTGGCGAATCGGCGCACCATTGGATGGAATAATTTTGGGATGGATGCTGTACACGTGGCTAAGGGGTAAAAGAGTATTTTGACTGTGAAGGAACGGAACAGGCGTTACAGTGAGTGCGTCAGAAAAAGCGGAGGACGTGCGTCCCCCACTTGCACGACGTGTCAACTTGATGAGGGTTTTGGGCCCGCAAGACAGAGAAAGAGCAGCGCTCGCGTCTTCCCGATACAGTGATCGTGGCTATCGTCAGTAATGATGTCACCTTGGTAAGAGAAAATCTCGGCTGTGAAGAGTAATGAAATTGGCGGCAGTAAAAGACTATTGATTATCTCGAGAGCCTTTGATCAAATGCAAAGTTTTTGATCAAATGCTCGGGGGCTACTCTGGAAAAAAGAAAAACTCGAGTATGACAAAATAGAAATGGCGAGAGCCTATGATCAAAAGCAAGCATTTGTTCATAGCCTCGGGGGCTACTCCCATCGGGAGCGGTAGTCGTGCACCCGATAGATTTAAAAAGCTCGAGAAATAATGACAATATAGCGATATAAGGCGTTAAAGTGTTGAGCCTGCAACCAAGCACAAGTCCTTGGCTGCAGCCTCGGGGGCTACTCCCATTGGGAACGCTGTTCACGTGCCCGATGAAATTATAAAAGAAGTGAGCATATTTCGAGTTATACAAATAACTACATATACTCCCATCGGGAGGGCAAGATAAGTCATCCATTGACTCAATAAAATGTGCTATTCCAACAGCCGAAAAAGCACTCGACAATATATTCTCAGAGCGCCAAAGTTGCGAATAATCTCTGAATGCCGCAAAACTTTGCGAAGGTATGACCCCAGATCCGTTCTGAGCGGCGTGGCGCCGTCTCTGACGTCTGTTTTTACTCTTTTCCGTATCAACAGATACGAAGAAAAATCCTAACGGACGCGTTAGGTACCCGATAAAACATGACTGGGACTCGACAGATGGTAAGACCTTAAGCGGCACCTGTCAAGTTAACACTAGTATCCCGAGATCATGTCCAGGGACGTGATCTTGAAGTAGGTTTTTGCGGATTGCCACTAGAGCAGTTAACTAGTACCTAATCAGTCAGATGAACTAGCCCCAACTACCATTATCCCTGTACAATATATAATTGCGTATCCAAAGATATGTGATAAAATTTGATAGAATTATTGGATGATTATAAAGTTGGAGATTTTCCTTGATTCTTCGATTCAAGCAAAATCTCGGGGGCTACTGACATAGGCATCCCCAATGGGCTTGCCAAAGATGGTACCCGGGGTTTACCGAAGGCCCACGAGTCGAAGAATATGGAGTTTGGAAGCCCAAGTTATATTAAGGAAAGTTAGAGTTGTATTAGGAAATATAGACTTGTAATTTTACGGGACGGGTGAGAAACCCTCCCGGACTCTGTAACTTGTGTATTACGAATCCCTCGGCTCCGCCTCCTATATAAGGGGGAGTCGAGGGACAAAGAGAGATCGACTCATTGTTTCATGCAACCCTAGTTTTCATAATCGTCGAGTACTTTTCGGCTGAAACCTTCGAGATCTACTTGCCCTCTACTTCCGACTAAAACCCCAGTCTACAATACGTAGGCATTGATAAGTTAATCCCTTGTCACCTGCCCAGCAACAGCGCCGCTTCGCAGCCAAAAGGAACCAGAACAACAACAACAATGGCCGTCTCTACCACATGAATGCCACTGAAGCTCAGGAAGCACCCCAGGCTATGCCAAGTATGTTTTTCTGTTAATCCAATTGCTCAATCTCTCCTAGGAACCCAACTTTTCTTAAAATCTCGGGACGAGATTTGTTTAAGGGGGAAGGGTTTGTAACATCCCAAAAATTTAAAAAAAAAACAAAGAAATGAATTTCCCTATTTCCAAATTTTGGAACCAACAAAAACTTTTATTAAATTAAGTTTGGTACATAGTGAGCATGCTTATATGTTGTGAGATTGCCATGATTGTTTGTTTATTGCATTGAACATATTTTTCCAAAACCCTAAACCCTAAGCCAAGGTCTTTGGGATCAAAGTGAGACAAATAAGAAAAATAGAAAATGCAAATACCCTTACATATGAGGTTATGGCTATTTTTGTAAAACTTTACCCTAGGCCCTTATACCTTGTTTAGAGGATTGGAAAACATTTCTAAACCTTACCTAGTACTCAACAAGTCAAGTACAAGGTGAAACAAAAAGAAATAAAAAGAAAATAAACATATGCATAAAGGCATATGTGGCACATAGCCATTTTACCAAATCTTGACCTATACCATTATACTTGGCCCAAATGGTTTGAAACCCTTACTAAACTTAATCTAACACTCCATGAACTCAAAACAAGGACCTTTGGTCAAAGAAAAGGAAAATAAAATAAAAACATAAAATGCCCATATGTGCTTATGTCCATTTTTACAAATCTTTAAACTAGGCCAATTGGGCTTGTGCCATTGCTTGTGAAACCTTAATATATCAATAACAAACACAATTGCATCAAATAAACACAAATCAAACCAAAGGAAATTGCAAATTTCACTCACACATGATAATGGTCAAAATTGGAGTTTATAAAATGTTGCCCACTTTGCACCCCTGGTTTGGAAGATTCTTAAACCAAAACCCCTCACTTCTTTTCACCTCATCCAAGACCATGTCAAGATGAACATTTTTGGTGTTGACCATTAGGGTTGACTCTGCCTAGTTTGACCAATATAAATGAGACAAGATGCAACCTTGAGACAAAGTGTAGATCATACCCAATTTGGCATTTTGCAAACCAGCACAATTTTTCAAACCACCACCACCATTCTACTCCATTTATTATTCAAACCAACTCCACCAAAAATCTCTGAAAATTTCAAATATTTTCTTCTTGCGGCCATTTGGTCGAGCACCTTGTGTGCAAAAATCTGTAATGTAGACACATCCTTTTACCCACTAGATTTTTGCCTAAACCCCTTTCTCTTTGTGATCATCAACCTCTTGGTACCTCCTCTGCACCAAACCATGCACTGCAGCACTGAGAAAAGGGGTGACATGATCAAAAGTTTGCCATGCCGAGCCCCTTTGCCACCCTCATGCCACTCATCCTCTCCCATCATCTCTGGTCCACTCCACCATGTCAGCGAGCTTGCCCACACTTCCTCCAGCACGCCTGTACCATCCCTGGGTGAAGACGAGCACGCCAGCGCCTGGAACACGACATGCACTGATGCGCCCAGACACGCCAGTACACGCCAGAGCGCGCACGGGCACAGCCCTAGACGCGCTAGAGCACGCCATCACACCATCGCCTCAGTACTCCCCTACTCCTCTACTTCTGCATCGAGCTTCACCGCACCACCAGCTACATCGTAGACATGCTCGATTGGACGCGCTCAACCTTCTGCCGTCGCCATGATCAAAATTTGCCGCGCCAGTACTGCGAGGACGACGACCTCTCCCGCACGCCACCGACCACATTTCACCGTGCCATCACTCTCACCCGTACCGCCTAGACGTCGCCTACCTCACGCGCAACCTCCCTTGCCCCTTCGCCGCTCCAATCGCTGTCGCCATGGTCGGCCCGAGCCCCGCTCCGCAGCACCCTCGCGCCCCTATAAAAGGAGTGCACCCCCGCCTCCAATCTCCACACCAGTCGCCTCCCCTCCTTCTTCTAGCTCGCCAAGACCCCTTCCCCTCCTCGATTTAGCCCTCCTTCGCCGGAATTTCGCCGGAGTAGCCCGCCAGTACCCCGCAAGCTCGCCGACGAATTAGTCCACCCCTGCCGCTCCCTCGACCACCGTTCGCCTCGCCGTCGTCGACCACGTCGAACGCCGCCGACGCCCAGCCTCGCCGGAGTCCAGGATCGCCGCCGACCCCCTCCCTCCGCCGTGCCAGGGCTCACCTCTCGTCGACGACGATGACGATCGACCGTCGGATCATCCTCTAATCATACGGCTCAAGTTAACAGGTACCGATTCGGGTTTTAAACATCACTGACGCGTAGGCCCCACCCGTCAGGCGGCCTGTGAGCGCGAGACACGCAGTGGGCCGGCCTGCTTCTCTCTCTCCCTCTGGCCCGTTAAGATTTCCCGCCTAGGCCCAAATTTTGAATTCGAATAAATCTATTTCAGACAATTTTGGTCGCAGATGCTTTATTTAAATCCAAATAACTACAAATCTACTAAACCAAATTTGACAAATTTTATATGTTTAGAAAGCTCATGAAATGCTTCGTCCAAACACACTGGATTCAAATCAAAATCTGTTGTAGAACTTGAATAGTAAAAATAACAAGTTAGAGAGTTTTCAGAATTGAAATAAATTTATAAAATCAACCATAATGAATTTTGAGATGATTCAAATTCTCATAATTCACATTTCAAACACTCTAAGAAGTCGTTTGGAAGCCAGGCTTTCATTTCATTTGTAGCATTTTCAAATGAATACATTGTTTCATTTCATTTACATTGTAATTACAGAAATAAACACTTGTTTGGTTGCCACATGAATTGTAAATAACTGTAGAAATCAATATTGAATTTGTAAATGGCTTCCATGGAGAAACGTAAATGAAAGGTTTCAGCTCGGAATTGTATATACACATGGCATCATTTTGCTGGATTTCCTAAATGAAATGATGGCCCAATTCTGCGGCAACCAAACAGCCCACCTATGGAATTTCAAAATGAATTCCAGGATTCCAGGCCCAAATGATGGATACCAAACGACCTCTAATTGTTTATGCAAAAATATGATATGGGTACTGTTTATGATCATGGGCTAGAGCAAAATATTGGCTATGTAGTCAATTTTAGCCCATTTAAACTATTTCAAACTTAGGATTTCAAATCTATGAGGTGTAGCACTCATTTAAATCATCTTCCCAAGTAGTTTGAAGCAATGTGATGACCCTTGTTGCATGGTCTCATAATTGCTCACTTGAGGATATTAAATCAAATAGGATTTAAATTGCATGAGGTATAGAACCTTATTTAAATCATGTTTCTCAAATGATAAGTGTGAAGTGTTGACCTTGGTCAACATAATCTCATACTTGGTATTTGAGGAAATTAAATCTTAACAAGGTTCAATGAGAGGAAATTATTTCTCCAAACTAAAGAGAAACCCTAATCCACATTTCAATAAGAGGAAATTATTTTTCTAACCCTAAGTAAGAAAACCCTAGCATAATTTTGGGTAGCAATGTTAGGTGATGATGCTAGATCATTTGTGTGAGCCATTAAGGCTAGTTAAGTCTACTTAAGTATTGTTTGGTGATTGTATCCTCGTATTCATTTATAGACGCTAGTACCGGAGACTATCAAGAGGAGGAGGTATTCTACCAAGAAGAAGAAGAGAACTTTGATCACTACCCCAATCAAGGCAAGCTATTACCAATGCAAGTTATATTGTTGCAAGCCAATATTCTTGCAAGATACCCAAGTGCAAAGATCTACAAGAGCAAGGCACCATTACACATTACTTTATGCTTAATGATCCTATCCCAAGTTTTTACCTTACAAGTTTTTACTTTGGTTTATCAAGGTTTATTTTTGATTCATGACTCACTTGGTTTAGTTATGGAGTAGTACAAGAGCATCACACTTAGCCTAGAAAGCTATAAGCTAATTAGCACCCCTCATGACTAGTTGCTAGTGCTAAAACTAAAAGTGACTACTTTAGATGGGAGCATGTGAAAACCAATGACTTTGAAAACCTTGGGATGATGAGTCATTCTATTGAAAGATTTTGAAGGTGAATATGACTTGTGAATGACTTGGTGAATTTTACAAAACCGATGGTTGGGTTCGTATGTGATACCATTCCAATTTTACAAGTACCCCCACAATACCTGAATCTGGGTAAGGCTTAACTGGAAACTTATGTATTTTAGTATGGGTTCCCTCTGAACAAGCGTCATAGGGGTTATGCCAAGGCTGCCTCCACCAAAAGTGAAATGACGTGAAATGAGGTGAATGTCCTACCCAAGCCCTGTGCAGTTCCCAGGTTGACGGTTGGTCTTCACTGGGAGGCCAAGCTCATGGGGAGAGGGGCCTATACTAGGGTATGTAAATGAAAGGTTATGATTGGTAGTTCACGCACTGAGTGCGATAAATCAGGGCCAGTTACCCCTGACGGACTATTGCAATTGTTGTGACAGAAGTGTACAACCTATGCAGAGTTTAAAATATTTGAATAGCCGCGTCCGCGGTCATAGACAGTTGGAAAGGCCATACTGTTCCGTCATCAGAACCTTTCCAAAATATGAATGGTGACTTGTGACTTGAATTTGAAAGGTGACTTTGACTTTGAATCACAACATAGTTGTGGGAATGACATTAATGTTCCCACTTGAGTTAAGTTAGGCAAATGAGGAGTCTTTGTTTACTAAATTCTTATGAAATAAAACTAGCTTTTTGCAAATAAACCTAGAGCTTAGAACCCCATTGATATAATTATTAGTGCTTACACTAGTATCAGTTTGCGAGTACTTTAAAGTACTCATGGCTGTGTCCCTGGCTATTCAAATGGCCAGACTATGAAGAAGTGCCCCAGTACCCGGATGAAGGACAGCAGGACGTCTACGACAACTAGGACCACTCCTGACGTCAACAGTTGCCTGTGGAACAGATGGACTACTACTACGCTACTTCGCTTCCGCTATGTGTTTTGTACTTGATCAATAAATCAACTATTATTGTAATGAGACTGGATCATGTGATCCTTTATTTGTAAGACTATTATGATGTTGTAATGAATGATGTTCTGTGATATCAATCTATTATGTCTCGCAAAAACAATATTCCTGGGATTGCGATGAATGGCATAATAGGCATCTGGACTTAAAAATCTGGGCGTTGACAGCTAACTCTCTGGGCAGCATCAAACTTCTCGTGGCCTTCGGCGATGTTAACAATTTCCGCGAAGAGATGATCACGTTTGAGGTTGTGCCCTTCAAGAGATCCTACCATGTAATTTTCAGCAGGCCCACCTACCACAAGTTACACGCAAGGGCGTGCTACATCTACAATAAGCTAAAGATTCCGGTTCCTAAAGGTATGATTACCATATCCGAAGAATACAAGAAAGCTCAGGACTGCGAAGAGGGCGAAGCAGCCTTCACGGAGCCAGTTATTTCCGGCTTGGAGCTGCAAGGCTATAGGGCCGCGGTGGATCCAAATGAGATGCACACCACCAAAAATCAGATCTCCGACCAGATGACCTCGTTCAAGGCCGCGATAGACAAAAAGAAGGTTGACCTCAAGGAAGGCGACGATACAAAGCAAGTGTCTGTCGGAGCTGGCGTGGACCCCAAATAGGAAGATGCGCTCTTCGAGTTCCTGCGAGCTAACATGGATATCTTCGCATGGCAACCTTCTGACATGTCCGGAGTACCAAGGGAACTCACTGAGCACTACCTCAACATAAATCCGGGTGCAAAACCGGTGAAGCAAGCTATGTGACGCTTTGGGATAAGAAGCACCGCGCCATAGGAATGGAATTAGCAAAGTTACTAGAGGCAGGATTTGTAGTAGAAGTTATCCATACTGATTGGGTCGCAAACCCCGTCCTTGTACCCAGAAAGAGTTCTGAAATATTAAGAATGTGCATCGATTACTCCGGCTTGAATAAGCATTGTACGAAGGATCCATTCCCCTTGCTGCACATTGACCAAGTCATTGATTCGACGGCAGGGAAGAAACTTCTGTGTTTTCTTGACGCATATTCCGGGTATCATCAGATCCGGATGAAGAAGTCCGACCAAAAGGCGACCTCATTCATCACACCCTTTGGCACTTACTACTATGTCACCATGCCTTTTGGTTTGAAAAATGCAGGTGCCACCTACCGCGTACGATGCAGTGGTGCCTGAAGGACCAAATTGGCTGGAACGTGCACGCTTACGTCGACGACATCGCGGTCATGACCCAGAAAGGATCTGACTTGATCAGCGACCTCAAGGAAACCTTCAAAAATCTCCGATGGTACAAGATGATGTTAAATCTGCTGAAGTGCGTCTTCGGTGTACCAGCTGGAAAACTCATTGGCTTCATTGTGTCTCACC
This sequence comes from Lolium rigidum, assembly GCF_022539505.1. Classification (NCBI taxonomy): domain Eukaryota; kingdom Viridiplantae; phylum Streptophyta; class Magnoliopsida; order Poales; family Poaceae; genus Lolium; species Lolium rigidum. Next base: position 188,782,521 of record NC_061514.1, read on the forward strand.
GAGGCATTAAAGTAAACCATAAAAAATCAAGGCTATCCGAAACATCAAAAGTCCAACTTGTCTCAAAGATGTACAACGATTAACTGGTTGCATTGCAGCAATCAGTAGATTTGTTAGTCGTCTTGGTGAGAAGGAACTACCTTTGTACAAGCTGTTGAAGAAAATGGACAAATTTGTCTGGGACGATGCAGCAGACGCATCACTTGAGGGGTTGAAGGACATACTCTCCTTCCCACCTATCTTGGTGGCTCCGGAAGAGTCAGAGCCTATGCTCCTCTACTTGGCAGCTTCCAACAAGGTCATCAGTCTCGTCATTGTGGTGGAGCGAAAGGAAGAAGGTCATGAGTACGGAGTCCAAAGGCCTATCTATTACATCAGCGAGGTCCTGACGGAATCCAAGCAGAGATATCCTCACTTTCAGAAGCTAGCCTACAAAGTGTTCCTAGGTAGCCGGAAGCTGAGGCACTACTTCCAAGAGCATCCCATGACAGTTGTGAGCAAAGCTCCATTATCAACCATCATCAACAACTCCGACGCAACGGGGCACGTAGCGAAGTGGGGAATAGCACTTTCCGCCTTCCACATCAACTACAAAGCCAGATCTTCAATCGAGTCTCAAATTTTGGTGGATTTTTTTATCGATTGGACTGAAGCGCCAGAGGGCACACCTGTGCCGGAACCTGAAGCTTGGGTCATGCATTTTGATGGATCAAAGCAGCATCAAGGCTCGGGGGCTGGGGTTACCATGAAGTCACCCATCAGAGAAGAACACCTGCAAGTATGTCTCCGCAGATTCACTTCGAAGCTACAAATAACATGATGGAATATGAGGCTCTACTACACGGACAGAGCATCGCTAAGGAAATTAGGATCAAACACATCATATGTTGTGGAGATTCTGACCTGGTGGCACAACAAGTAGCCAGGACCTGGAACGCCAGAAACTCCGTTATGGTGGCTTACAGAGACGAAGTTGATGAGATCGCCAAGTGCTTCCTCGGATACGAAGTCAAGTACGTCAGGAGAGACGATAACACAACAGTAGATATGCTGTCCAAGCTCGGATCCGGTAGAAAACCCATTCCGCTTGGAATTTTCCTTGAGCACCTACGGACACCTCAGTAAAGGGTGCTAACCCGGAAAACCCAGATGTGGCAGTGTCTCCGGCTAAGGAAGTGATGGTTATCACTCCGGCTTGGACCAGTCTTACCTGGACTACCTTATCGATCAGAAGTTTCCGGAGGATGAAGTCCTCGCACGACAGATCGTCAGACGAGAAAGAACCTACACAATAGTTGATGGACAGCTCTCTAAGAGAAGCGCAAATGGAATCTTCCTGAAGTGCGTCTCAAAGGAAGATGGCATAGCAATTCTGAGAGAGATACACCTTGGTGATTGCGGGCATCATGCCACTCCCAGATCCCTCGTTGCAAAGGCTTTCCGGCAAGGGTTTTTCTGGCTAACAGCTAAAGAAGACGCTAAGAAAATAGTCAAAACTTGCCGCGGCTGCCAATACTACGCAACACTACCTACCGCTCCAGCTCAGGAGCTGAAGACCATCCGTATCACTTGGCCGTTCGCGGTCTGGGGGCTTGACATGGTCGGAAAGTTAAAAAGATCATCTCCTGGTGGTTTTGAGTACCTCTTGGTCGCTATTGACAAGTTCAGTAAGTGGATCGAGGCCAAGCCAGTGAGAAAAGCCGATGGTGCTACGGCACTAATTTTTTTTTGCAGCCTCGTAGTGAGATACGACATCCCACATAGCATCATCACAGAATAATGGCACAAACTTTGCGCAGGGAGAACTGAAGGATTAATGTAATGAGATGGGGATCTGGCTAGACCTTGCCTCTGTGGCACTGATACGTCTCAAACGTATCTATAATTTCTTATGTTCCATGCTACTTTTATGATGATACTTACATGTTTTATACACACTTTACATCGTTTTGATGCGTTTTTCGGAACTAACCTATTGACGAGATGCCGAAGGGCCGCTTGCCGTTTTCTGCCGTTTTTGGTTCCGTAAATCCTAGTAAGGAAATATTCTCGGAATCGGACGAAATCAATGCCCAACATCCTATTTTTCCACGAAGCTTCCGAACACCCGAGAGCCACCGTAGGGGAGCCCCGGTGGGCCCAGATGATAGGGCGGCGCGGCCGTGGCCCGGGCCGCGCCCCTATTGTGTCACCGCCTCGTCAGCCCTCCGACTCCGCCTCTTCGCCTATTTAAGCCTCCTCGACCTAAAACCTCGATACGAAAAAGCCACGGTACGAGAAACCTTCCAGAGCCGCCGCCATCGCGAAGCCAAGATCTGGGGGACATGAGTCTCTGTTCCGGCACGCCGCCGGGAAAGGGGAAGTGCCCCCGGAAGGCATCTCCATCGACACCACCGCCATATTCATCAACGCTGATGTCTCCCATGAGGAGGGAGTAGTTCTCCATCGAGGCTAAGGGCTGTACCGGTAGCTATGTGGTTAATCTCTCTCCTATGTACTTCAATACAATGATCTCATGAGCTGCCTTACATGATTGAGATTCATATGAGTTTTGTATCACTATTCATCTATGTGTTACTCTAGTGATGTTATTAAAGTACTCTATTCCTCCTCCACGGTGTAATGGTGACAGAGTGTGTGCATCGTGTAGTACTTGGCTAGGTTATGATTGTAATCTCTTGTAGATTATGAAGTTAATTATTGCTATGATAGTATTGATGTGATCTATTCCTCCTTCATAGTGTGATGGTGACAAGGTGCATGCTATGTTAGTACTTGGTGTAATTGCAATGATCTATCATGCACTCTAAGGTTATTTAAATATGAACATTGAATGTTGTGGAGCTTGTTAACTCCGGCATTGAGGTGCTCTTGTAGCCCTACGCAATTAGTGGTGTTCATCATCCAACAAGAGAGTGTAGAGTGGTTTTATTATGTGATCAATGTTGAGAGTGTCCACTAGTGAAAGTATGATCCCTAGGCCTTGCTTCTAAGCATCGAAACTCCGTTTATTTATCGTTCGTTGCATGTTTACTCGCTGCCATATTTTATTCAGATTGCTATTACCACTCATATCCATCCATATTACTTGTATTTCACCATCTCTTCGCCGAACTAGTGCACCTATACATCTGACAAGTGTATTAGGTGTGTTGGGGACACAAGAGACTTCTTGTATCGTGATTGCGGGGTTGCTTGAGAGGGATATCTTTGACCTCTTCCTCCCCGAGTTCGATAAACCTTGGGTGATCCACTTAAGGGAAACTTGCTCGCTGTTCTACAAACCTCTCGCTCTTGGAGGCCCAACACTCGTCTACAAGAATAGAAGCACCCGTAGACATCAAGCACTTTTCCAGGCGCCGTTGCCGGGGAGGAAAGGTAAAAGGCACTCATACCCCGGTCCCAGGTAACTAAGTACTTTTCTGTTGCCATTGTGTGTGTGCTCGAAGCTATTTCCTTTAGATCCTGCAATTGCATCTTTTTGTTTCTTGTTTACACTAGTAAGGCATAATGGACAACAATGAGCTTCTTATTCTATTTCCTGAGTTAAGACATGGATTCTTTGATGCGAAAATTAAAAAACCTATGGAATCTTATTTGCATGCTGGTAGTAATATTAGTATGAACGCTTTGAACACCATTGTTGATAATGATATGGAAAATTCTAAGCTTGGGGAAGCTGGTTTTCATGATCTTTTTAGTCCCCCAAGCATTGAGGAGAAAATTTTCTTTGATGATACTTTGCCTCCTATTTATGATGATTATAATGATAGTGGTCTTTTGGTGCCACCTACTGTGGAGAGTAAATTTTATTATGATTATACTATGCCTCCTACACTTGATGAGAATAATAATAATGATAGCTACTTTGTTGAATTTGCTCCCACTACAACTAATAAAATTGATTATGCTTATGTTGGGAGTAGTAATAATTTTATGCATGAGACTCATGATAAGAATGTTTCATTTGATATTTATATTGTTGAGTTTGCTCATGATGCTACTAAAAGTTATTATGAGAGAGGAAAATATGGTTGTAGAAATTTTCATGTTATTAAAACACCTCTCTATATGCTGAAATTTTTGAAGTTACACTTGTTTTATCTTTCTATGCTTGTTGCATTATGCTTCATGAATTTGTTTATTTACAAGATTCCTATGCATAGGAAGCATGTTAGGATTAAATTTGTTTTGAATTTGCTTCTTGATGCTCTCTTTTGCTTCAACTGCTATTTCTTGCGAGGGCATCATTAAAACTGCTGAGCCCATCTTAATGGCTATAAAGAAAGAACTTCTTGGGAGATAATGCATGTGTTTATTTTACTACAGCAATTTTGTTTTATATTTGAGTCTTGGAAGTTGTTATTACTGTAGCAACCTCTCCTTATATTTATTTTATTGCATTATTGTGCCAAGTAAAGTCTTTGATAGTAGGGTTGATACTAGATTTGGATTACTGCGCAGAAAAAGGTTTCTTGCTGTCACGAATTTGGGTATGATTCTCTGTAGGTAACTCATAAAAATCTGCCAATTTACGTGCGTGATCCTCAGATATGTACGCAACTTTCATTCAATTTGGGTATTTTCATCTGAGCAAGTCTGGTGCCTCTTTAAAATTCTTCTTTACGGACTGTTCTGTTTTGACAGATTCTGCCTTTTATTTCGCATTGCCTCTTTTGCTGTGTTGGATGGATTTCTTTGTTCCATTAACTTCCAGTAGCTTTGAGCAATGTCCAGAAGTGTTAAGAATGATTGTGTCACCTCTGAACATGTGAATTTTTGATTATGCACTAACCCTCTAATGAGTTTGTTTTGAGTTTGGTGTGGAGGAAGTTTTCAAGGGTCAAGAGAGGAGGATGATATACTATGATCAAGAAGAGTGAAAAGTCTAAGCTTGGGGATGCCCCCGTGGTTCATCCCCGCATATTTCAAGAAGACTCAAGCATCTAAGCTTGGGGATGCCCAAGGCATCCCCTTCTTCATCGACAAATTATCGTGTTTCTTCTCTTGAAACTAAATTTTTATTCGGTCACATCTTATGTACTTTACTTGGAGCGTTCGTGTGCTTTTATTTTCGTTTTGTTATTTTCATTCTCTGAATAAATGCTTGTGGGAGAGAGACACGCTCCGCTGGTTCATATGAACACTTGTGTTCTTCGCTTTATCTTTAATGTTCATGGCGAAGGTTGAAACTGCTTCGTTAATTGTTATATGGTTGGAAACAGAAAATGCTGCATGTGGTAATTGGTATAATGTCTTGAATAATTTGATACTTGGCAATTGTTGTGCTCATATAGATCATGTTTAAGCTCTTGCATCATGTACTTTGCACCTATTAGTGAAGAACTACATAGAGCTTGTTAAAATTTGGTTTGCATGATTAGTTTCTCTAGAGTCTAGATATTTTTTGGTTAAGGTGTTTGAACAACAAGGAGACGATGTAAAGTCTTATAATGCTTACAATATGTTCATATGTGAGTTTTGCTGCACCGTTTTATACTTGAGTTTGCTTCAAACGACCTTGCTAGCCTAGCCTTGTATTGAGAGGAATTCTTCTCGTGCATCCAAAATTCTTGAGCCAAATACTATGCCATTTGTGTCCACCATACCTACCTACCACATGGTATTTCTCTGCCATTCCAAAGTAAATTACTTCATGTGCTACCTTTGAACAATTCAAAACTTTATTACTTCTTATTTGTGTCAATGTTTTATAGCTCATGAGGAAGTATGTGGTGTTTTATCTTTCAATCTTGTTGGGCAACTTTCACCAATGGACTAGTGGCTTCATCCGCTTATCCAATAATTTTGCAAAAAGAGTCGGCGCGGGGTTCCCGACCCCCAATTAATCAACCTTCATTAATAATTCTCTTCACATGTTTTGCTCTGATTCATCAGTAAGCAACTTAATTTTGCAAATAGACACTCCTTCATGGTATGTGAATGTTGGAAGGCACCCGAGGATTCGGTTAGCCATGGATTGTGTAAGCAAAAGGTTGGGAGGAGTGTCATCTATAAATAATAAAACTAAAGTACATGTGTAAACAAAAGAGAAGAGGGATGATCTACCTTGCTGGTAGAGATAACGTCCTTCATGGGAGCAGCTCTTTGAAAGTCTGTTTAGCAAGGGGGTTAGAGTGCCCACTACCATTCGTTGACAACAACAAACACCTCTCAAAACTTTACTTTTATGCTCTCTATATGATTTCAAAACTTAAAAAGCTCTAGCACATGATTTAATCCCTCGCTTCCTCCTGCGAAGGGCCTTTCTTTTACTTTATTGTTGAGTCAGTTTACCCATTCTTTCTATCTTAGAAGCAAACACTTGTGTCAATTGTGTGCATTGATTCTTACATGTTTACTTATTGCACTTGTTATATTGCTTTACGTTGACAACTATCCATGAGATATACATGTTACAAGTTGAAAGCAATTGCTGAAACTTAATCATCCTTTGTGTTGCTTCAATGCCTTTTACTAAGAATTTATTGCTTTATGAGTAACTCTTATACAAGTCTTATTGATTCTTGTCTTGAAAGTACTATTCATGAAAAGTCTTTGCTATATGATTCATTTGTTTACTCATTATCTACATCATTGCTTCGAATCGCTGCATTCATCTCATATGCTTTACAATAGTATGATCAAGATTATGATAGCATGTCACTTCAGAAATTATTCTTGTTATCGTTTACCTACTCGAGGGCGAGTAGGAACTAAGCTTAGGGATGCTTGATACGTCTCAAACGTATCTATAATTTCTTATGTTCCATGCTACTTTTATGATGATACTTACATGTTTTATACACACTTTACATCGTTTTGATGCGTTTTCCGGAACTAACCTATTGACGAGATGCCGAAGGGCCAGTTCTGTCGTTTTCTGCTGTTTTTGGTTCCAGAAATCCTAGTAAGGAAATATTCTCGGAATCGGACGAAATCAATGCCCAGCATCCTATTTTTCCACGAAGCTTCCAGAACACCCGAGAGCCACCAGAGGGGAGCCCTGGTGGGCCCAGATGATAGGGCGGCGCGGCCAGGGCCTGGGACGTGCCCCCCTATTGTGTCACCGCCTCATCAGCCCTCCGACTCCGCCTCTTCGCCTATTTAAGCCTCCTCGACCTAAAACCTCGATACGAAAAAGCCACGGTACGAGAAACCTTCCAGAGCCGCCGCCATCGCGAAGCCAAGATCTGGGGGACAGGAGTCTCTGTTTCGGCACGCCGCCGGGACGGGGAAGTGCCCCCGGAAGGAATCTCCATCGACACCACCGCCATCTTCATCAACGCTGCTGTCTCCCATGAGGAGGGAGTAGTTCTCCATCGAGGCTAAGGGCTGTACCGGTAGCTATGGGTTAATCTCTCTCCTATGTACTTCAATACAATGATCTCATGAGCTGCCTTACATGATTGAGATTCATATGAGTTTTGTATCACTATTCATCTATGTGTTACTCTAGTGATGTTATTAAAGTACTCTATTCCTCCTCCATGGTGTAATGGTGACAAGTGTGTGCATCGTGTAGTACTTGGCGTGGGTTATGATTGTAATCTCTTGTAGATTATGAAGTTAATTATTGCTATGATAGTATTGATGTGATCTATTCCTCCTTCATAGTGTGATGGTGACAGGTGTGCATGCTATGTTAGTACTTGGTGTAATTGCAATGATCTATCATGCACTCTAAGGTTATTTAAATATGAACATTGAATGTTGTGGAGCTTGTTAACTCCGGCATTGAGGTGCTCTTGTAGCCCTACGCAATTAGTGGTGTTCATCATCCAACAAGAGAGTGTAGAGTGGTTTTATTATGTGATCAATGTTGAGAGTGTCCACTAGTGAAAGTATGATCCCTAGGCCTTGTTTCTAAGCATCGAAACTCCGTTTATTTACCGTTCGTTGCATGTTTACTCGCTGCCATATTTTATTCAGATTGCTATTACCACTCATATCCATCCATATTACTTGTATTTCACCATCTCTTCGCCGAACTAGTGCACCTATACATCTGACAAGTGTATTAGGTGTGTTGGGGACACAAGAGACTTCTTGTATCGTGATTGCAGGGTTGCTTGAGAGGGATATCTTTGAACTCTTCCTCCCTGAGTTCGATAAACCTTGGGTGATCCACTTAAGGGAAACTTGATGCTGTTCTACAAACCTCTGCTCTTGGAGGCCCAACACTGTCTACAAGAATAGAAGCACCCGTAGACATCAGGCACATCCACAATCCAACGGGCAAATTGAGCGAGGCAATGGCCTTATACTAGCTGGAATCAAACCTTGCCTTGAAGAACCGCTGCAGCGAGCAGCCGTAGATTGGGCTGAGGAGTTAGACTCTGTTCTATGGAGCTTAGGAACTACCCCTAACAGGTCAACTGGTTTTACGCCTTTCTTCCTAGTATACGAATCTGAAGCAGTGTTACCCTCCGACATCATCCATGATTATCCGCGAGTTTCCACCTACAACCAAGTGCTGATGAGGCTCGACAACTATCTGTGGACCTGCTCGAAGAAGCTCGAAACCTAGCTGACCAACATTCTACCATCTACCAGCAGAAACTCCGACGCTACCATAGCCGTCGAGTTCGGAACCGCTCATTTAAGGAAGGTGACTTGGTCCTTCGCCTTCGGCAGGTGAAAGAGCATAAGTTGCAATCTCCATGGGAAGGACCTTTCATCGTCAGCAAAGTGTTGCACAACAGATCTTACTACCTCATTGATATCCACGAGTTAAAGGATAGACCTGCCAATTGGCATCGGAAACGCAAGAGGGAGGATCCGGGTGACGTATACGATGAAACAAACCGTCCTTGGAATATGGCACAGCTAGGTCCTTTCCAGACTTAGCAATTTTCGCATTACATACTTTGTAATAGTTCTGATACATGATCGATGAAATAAAGCACATGGTTCACTCTTTGAGTCTTTTACCTCCTTTACTTGTTCATTTTTGGATCGTGTATGTTTTCCGACTAAAACCGCAGAGCTGGATGTTTCCGTCTAGGCGTGTATAAAAGTTGTGATTTTCAAAATTGTCCATTAGGATGTGAGCTTAATTTTTCTAGTGGATAAGTTTTTTGTTCCGAACTTATGGATTCCTGGTAGCGACTTCCGACACCTCGGCCGGGGGCTTGTTTCCGCGGTTCTTGACGGATTGCCATTGGGCTTCATCGCCGTCGGCGAGCGTTTACGGCTAAAGGTCTTCCGGCTCGTGGAAGGTCAAATAAGTAAGCCGGAAAACTTATAAACTAGCACTTGCTTTCAAACAATGAAACATGCATATATAACCAAACAGATAGAAGGATAAGATTTTTCCGCGCACGACATGCATTTGTTTCACCCTAACTACTTCATATACTTAAGTTTCATTTCAAACCCTCGAAGGGGCCAAAATGATGCAGCTCAGTGTTTTTTCAGGTTTCATTCTGAAGATTCCGGCTTGTCTTTGTCGGAGGTATGGTAGGTGCTATCCTTGGCGGATCCGTCGCCTGATTCATCGCCTGATTGATGTGAGCTGGACCCGGAGTCCTCCACTTCATCTTCGTCTTCATCCTCGGCAAAGCCAGCCGGAAGATCATGCTTCTCGTACGACGACGACTGATCCACTCGGTTGGTGAAAACCATATCGAATCCGCGGGTTTCTGCGAGGAGTTGTTTGACGTTGGTGGCTTTCGGGACTCTGACAGCAATCCTGGCAAAGTCCATTGCCGAAAAATGTTCTTTGCACATGGCCAAAGCAGTGGCGGTGGCTCCGCGGGCGGATGATTCTTGCCAGTCCCTGATCAGATCCAGCACCATCTTCATCAATTTTGTCATTGTATCAATGACCTTGGTGCGGACCTTCTTCAGGGAAAGCTTTTGAGCAATTCTCCGGCATGCCTCAATCAGATCCTCGATAGAGTTTCCAGCTTCTTCATATGCATCAACGCGGGAGACGCCAACATCTCTCTTCCATTCAAATCCCCGCAACGCTGATATCCACAAAATATTGTGTGGTCAGTTTCCGGGTTGGGAAGAGAAGAGTACAATATGCATGCCGAAATCGTGAAGTCCTTACGAAAGATCATTTTGTCGACGTCCGTAGCCTCCGCCTCAGCAGCCTTAAGCTTGGACGCCAGAGTCTTCACTCTGTTGTTGCTGTTCTTGAGCTTTTTTGGCCATCTCCATCATATCCTTCGCATGCTTCTCTTCCAGCTCCTTCTTGAGTTTGGTCTCATTTTCATGAGACTCCTTGAGGGACTTCTGGAGAGATTCGTGCTCGGATTCCAATACCTCGAGCTTGGCAGAGATCTCGTCGATGGAGGGGCGTTTGGCAAGAAGTTCTATAAGGCAGAAAGCAAGTTCAAGTAAACAAATATTCAAACAACAAAGAGCAGGTTGAGGAACCTACAGTATGGCGGATACATACCTTCGTTGGTCTTTAGACGACTTTCGAGGAATAGGATCGCCTGTCGGTCCTTCGCCTCCTTCTTGTTCAGCCGCTCAATCTCCGACTTCTGCTCCAACACCAGCTTGTGCATATCGTCATGAAGCTTGCGGGTGTTCTATGAAGCACATAGTAGGATTGATTAGCCGGAAATTTAAAATCTAGGGGGCTGGACGCGAAGTTAAAACTTTATTGTGCTAGGAAATTTCAAGTTTCCACCAAGATCTAAATATGATGATACAGTTGAAGCATCGGCTTAAAATCTTTACTCGGAAAAATATGTAACCCAATGCTTGGGGGCTAGTGTTACCTGGCGCACGGCTCTGTGCTTCACAAAAAAGACGCGGAGATTATCCTCCAAGGTGGCCAACTCCTTCTGCTCCGGATCCGGCTCCCCACACTTCATTCATTAAGTGTGTCACTTCCATGTGGCGCTGGTGTAGGGGAGCTCTACGAAGAACCAGAAACAAGTGAAGGTGCGTTGCGGGCGTACCATGAGCACCACTTAGCGTCAATTTCTTTGCAGAATCATTAGCCGTAGCTTCAGCCGAGGTTTCTTCAGGCTCTTTAGGTAAAGGTTTGGAAGGAGAAGCGCTCTTGCCGGAGTCCGCAGTTGGTGTCGGATGATCGTCAATGTTGATGAAGTTCTTTGGATCCGGGATAGCTGAGGAAGAGGGCTTTGGGGGGACCTCCACTTCTGGAGTAATGGGCATGGAGGCATGAGAGGGCTTGAGCTTCTTCTTCTGGGGCTTGTTTTCGGCTACCTTGCTGCAGAGTAGAAAGAGTAAGTCACTTAGCTGATTTTAAGACAGTTTGGAAGAGGGTTAGCCGGAGATCAAGTTGTTACCCATGCTTGAGGAAGAACTGTTCAATGCTACTCTGTTTGCTGCTTCTAGTGTCAATTTCTTTGAGTCGGTGTTTCTCCTTCTCAAGTTTTTTGGTGGCCCTGGCGCCGGGGACTTCATGAGCACGCTTGGCCGTCGGCCCGGAGGGTGCAACTCTTTAACATTTTGCAGGAGGAGCAACTTCATTATTTTCCGCGTCGGATGCGGCTTCTGGGTTCGACGAGCCAGTATGCGGAATCCGGGTCAAGGTCCCGAGATCCTTCTCCTCGAGGGAGCAAGCTGTAAAGATGCAGTGAAAAGTCCTTAGACAAATTCGCAGGCATGAAAGGGAAATAATGATTAGTCGGAAGAAACTTACAGCGAGCCCAGCTCCGTCCGTGTATATGTCAAAATGACAAACGTGAGAGTGGATGTCACACGGAATCTTGATCATTACCCGGAGCCACTTTTTCAGGGCATCAGAAGAAAGATTGTCTTTGGTGGCGCGCATTGTGTCGTCGCGGCCACTGTACAAATACATCAAGAGATCACAGTGTTGGAGGGGTTGGATCCGCTTGGTGAACCAAGACAATGTCAGGTCCTTCCCCGACAACCCGGATTCCGCCAGCTTGCAGATCCGCCGCACCATCTTCACCATCGCTGGTGACTTGGAGATGTGGGGGCTGGCAGTCCAGGCGGAGTTCTCGCTGGCGGGTCTATCCTTGAACGCCGACAAAGTCTTGGGTCTGGCCGGATCCACGACGTCCTTCATGTAGAAGAACCCCCCGGACCAGTACCTCACGGATTCATGACGATCCATGTGAGGGTAGATCCGGCCGGGGCAGATCCTGAAGGTGATGCTCCCGCAGTTGGCGAGCGAGGAAGTCTGCGGAACGGTTGCCTTTTTGACAGAGAAGAAAAATTGAAAGAGGGCCAAATCTGGTTTTACCCGGATATGACCCTCGCAGAGGAGACATGGTTGGTGATGGAGAGGATGTTGTTGGGTGAGATGTTGTGAGGCTGGAGCTTGTAAGCCTCGAGGATTTCCGAGAAGAAGTCGCTCGGAGGCAGCGAGAATCCGCGATCGACCAAGGCCTTCGTCAGCACCCATTCCCCGGCTTCGGGCACCGGGCTTGGAGCACCCGAAACCACTCTCCAGGATCCGGGCGCAGGAATCCTTCTGCCTCCAAGCTGCGGAGCTCGTCCTCGGAGGTCATGCATGGCCACCATCGCCTTTAACCTCGCCTTCGCGAGATTGAGCTTTGGATTTCTTGATGGCCACTTCCTCCACCTTTTTCTCCATTCGCTCTGTTCTGGCAAGTTCCACCGGATCGGTGTTGGCTCCTTCAATGGCTTTGCTGGATCCTTGTGCAGGATCCAGCCGGACGGGGATGAGTGGCGGAGGAGAGGAAGAGATGGGCATGGTCGCGATAGGCTCCGACTGCGCGGGAGGCGGAGTAGAAGAAGACATCTACAGTGAATAAAGCTAATTTGAGAATTTAGCCAGAACCACCACTACTCATAGGTCATCCCTACCAACACCGATGAAGAGCTCGAGGTCGGAGTACTTACCAACAATGGACACTGCGGTGGTCGGAGTCGCCGATGGTGAGGTTTTGCTGCGGTGGCTCGCCAAACTTAAGAACACTGAAGAACACGGTGCGGTGGTGCAAGCTCTGGCGAAGCTCCGGCAGAATCCGGCACGGCGGAAGAAAAAGCTCGGTGGCGGCGCTCGAGGGAGAGGTGAAACATGGGGGAATGGTGCGATTAGAGTGTGCGGTGTGGATATTTATAGGCGCGGGATGAGATTCGTGCTCCGCATCCTATGGTCGGAACGCAAGCATCGCGCCGTTGGATGAGCGACACGTGTCCAAAACCCTAGCGGTAAAAATGGCAAAAGATCAAGTTACCGTTTGAATTACCCAAAAATGGCGCCAAGATTGGCGGAACCGTTTGAACCTTTCGAGGATCGGGTAAACGTTCCAATTATTAAGCAATTATCTCAGCAGGGGAGTAACGCAGAGACTCATTGTAACAATGAGGACAATGTATGAAGTCCCGCGGGATGAAGGATTTTCCGGCATGCAAGCTGGAAAAGAAGATTCATGAAGTCGGAGTTCTTCAAGTTTCCCTAGGTTTCTGGGATGCTTGCCTGACATGAAGATGGTTCGAGCAAGATGGAAAACGAGGTGAATCTCGGCGAACTCTGGGGGCTACTGTTGTGGGTATACTTCATGAGTGTACCATCGACATTGGCTAGATCCGGCAAGCCCGGGTGACCCATAGATGGTGATGGTGACATATGGCCCATCGGGCGGTCCAGTTGTGTTGATCAAGATGGAGGAAGTCCATCCCATGAACAAGGAGCCAGATCCACCGACCTACTCTGGGAGTCGGATCCGGCCTGGCCCATCTGGGGTAGCCGGATCCAGTATGGCGTATAGGGATACGCGGATCCTTGACGTGCACGGCTGATACGTCTCCAACGTATCGATAATTTCTTGTGTTCCATGCCACATTATTGATGTTATCTACATGTTTTATGCACACTTTATGTCATATTCGTGCATTTTCTGGAACTAACCTATTAACAAGATGCCGAAGTGCCAGTTCCTGTTTTCTCGCTGTTTTTGGTTTCAGAAATCCTAGTAACGAAATATTCTCGGAATCGGACGAAATCAACGCCAAAGATCTTAGAATCCCCGGAAGCATCCGGAACACACGAGAGGGACCGGAGGGGGGCACGGAGCCCACCACACCATACCCTGGCGCGGCCTAGGGGGGCCCGCGCCCCCTAGGGTTTGGCCAGCCCTTCGACCCCACGGCGCCGCCTCTTCGCCTATAAGAAGCCCCCGGATCGAAAACCCGACACCAATTGACGAAACCCACGAAAACCTTCCGGAGCCGCCGCCATCGCGAAGCCAAGATCCGGGGGACAGGATCTCTGTTCCGGCACCCTGCCGGAGCGGGGAAGTGCCCCCGGAAGGCTTCTCCATCTCCACCGCTGCCATCTCCACCGCCATCTTCATCACCGCTGCTGCTCTCATGAGGAGGGAGTAGTTCTCCATCGAGGCTCGGGGCTGTACCGGTAGCTATGTGGTTCATCTCTCTCCTATGTGCTTCAATACAATAATCTCATGAGCTGCCTTACATGATTGAGATTCATATGATGATGCTTGTAATCTAGATGTCATTATGCTAGTCAAGTGAGTTTTACTTATGTGATCTCCGGAGACTCCTCGTCCCACGTGTGTAAAGGTGACAGTGTGTGCACCGTGTGGGTCTCTTAGGCTAGATTTCACGGAATACTTATTCACTTCGTTGAATGGCATAGTGAGGTGCTTATTTATATCTCTTTATGATTGCAATGTGTTTGTATCACTATTATCTATGTGCTACTCTAGTGATGTGTTATTAAAGTAGTTCTATTCCTCCCGCACGTGTGTAAAGGTGACGATGTGTGCACCGTGTTAGTACTTGGTTTATGCTATGATCATGATCTCTTGTAGATTATGGAGTTAACTATTGCTATGATAATATTGATGTGATCTATTCCTCCTACATATGCATGAAGGTGACAGTGTGCATGCTATGCTAGTACTTGGTTTAGTCTCGTTGATCTATCTTACACTAAAGGTTACTTAAACATGAGCATTATTGTGGAGCTTGTTAACTCCGGCATTGAGGGTTCGTGTAATCCTACGCAATGTGTTCATCATCCAACAAAAGTGTAGAGTATGCATTTATCTATTCTCGTTATGTGATCAATGTTGAGAGTGTTCACTAGTGAAAGTGTAATCCCTAGGCCTTGTCCTAAATACCGCTGAGTTACTATCTGCTTGTTTCATTGTTTTACTCGCGTTACTACTGTCTGTATTACTACTCGCTGCGTTACTACCTGCTACATTACTACCGCTTGTTTACTTGTCCTGGGCAAAGCACTTTTCCGGTGTCATTGCCGTTGCTACTACTTATTCATACCACCTGTATTTCACTATCTCTTCGCCGAACTAGTGCACCTATTAGGTGTGTTGGGGACACAAGAGACTTCTTGCTTTGTGGTTGCAGGGGTTGCATGAGAGGGATATCTTTGACCTCTTCCTCCCCGAGTTCGATAAACCTTGGGTATCCACTTAAGGGAAACTTGTCTGCTGTTCTACAAACCTCTGCTCTTGGAGGCCCAACACTGTCTACAAGAATAGAAGCTCCCGTAGACATCAAGCACTTTTCTCGGCGCCGTTGCCGGGGAGGAAAGGTAAAAGGCACTCATACTACGGTCTCGAGTAAAGTATTTTTCTCGGCGCCGTTGTGTGTGTGCTCAAAGCTATTTTCTTTAGATCCTGCAATTGCATCTTGTTGTTTCTTGTTTACACTAGTTTGGCATAATGTACAAGAGTGAGCTTCTTATTCTATTTCCTGATTTAAAACATGGATTGTTTGATGCGAAAATTAAAAAACCTATGAAATCTTCTTTGCATGCTGGTAGTAATATTAGTATGAACGCTTTGAACACCATTGTTGATAATGATATAGAAAGTTCTAAGCTTGGGGAAGCTGGTTTTCATGATATTTTTAGTCCCCAAGCATTGAGGAGAAAATTTTCTTTGATGATACTTTGCCTCCTATTTCTGATGATTATAATGATAGTGGTCTTTTGGTGCCACTTACTGCTGAGAGTAAATTTTGTTGTGATTATACTATGCCTCCTACACTTGATGAGAATAATAATGATAGCTACTTTGTTGAATTTGCTCCCACTACAACTAATAAATTTGACTATGCTTATGTGGAGAGTAATAATTTTATGCATGAGACTCATGATAAGAATGCTTTATGTGATAGTTATATTGTTGAGTTTGCTCATGTTGCTACTGAAAGTTATTATGAGAGAGGAAAATATGGTTGTAGAAATTTTCATGTTACTAAAACACCTCTCTATGTGCTGAAATTTTTGAAGCTATGCTTGTTTTATCTTCCTGTGCTTGTTACTTTGCTCCTCATGAACTTGTTTATTTACAAGATTCCTATGCATAGGAAGCATGTTAGACTTAAATGTGTTTTGAATTTGCCTCTTGATGCTCTCTTTTGCTTCAAATACTATTTCTTGCGAGTGCATCATTAAAACTGCTGAGCCCATCTTAATGGCTAAAAAGAAAGAACTTCTTGGGAGATAACCCATGTGTTATTTTGCTACAGTACTTTGTTTTATATTTGTGTCTTGGAAGTTGTTTACTACTGTAGCAACCTCTCCTTATCTTAGTTTTGAGTTTTGTTGTGCCAAGTTAAGCCGTTGATAGAAAAGTAAGTACTAGATTTGGATTACTGCGCAGTTCCAGATTTCTTTGCTGTCACGAATCTGAGCCCACTGCCCTGCAGGAAGCTCAGAAAATTATGCCAATTTACGTGCATGATCCTCAGATATGTACGCAACTTTCATTCAATTTGAGCATTTTCATTTGAGCAAGTCTGGTGGCCTAATAAAATCCATCTTTACGGACTGTTCTGTTTTGACAGATTCTGCCTTTTATTTCGCATTGCCTCTTTTGCTATGTTGGATGAATTTCTTTGATCCATTAATGTCCAGTAGCTTTATGCAATGTCCAGAAGTGTTAAGAATGATTGTGTCACCTCTGAACATGTTAATTTTTATTGTCCACTAACCCTCTAATGAGTTGTTTCGAGTTTGGTGTGGAGGAAGTTTTCAAGGGTCAAGAGAGGAGGATGATATACTACGATCAAGAAGAGTGAAAAGTCTAAGATTGGGGATGCCCCGGTGGTTCATCCCTGCATATATTAAGAAGACTCAAGCGTCTAAGCTTGGGGATGCCCAAGGCATCCCCTTCTTCATCGACAACATTATCAGGTTCCTCCCCTGAAACTATATTTTTATTCGGCCACATCTTATGTACTTTGCTTGGAGCGTTTGTTTGTTTGTTTCTATTTTTGTTTGTGTTTGAATAAATTGGATTACATCATGCTTGTGTGGGAGAGAGACACGCTCCGCTGGTTCATATGAACACATGTGTTCTTAGCTCATAATATTCATGGCGAAGTTTCCTCTTCGTTAAATTGTTATATGGTTGGAATTGGAAAATGATACATGTAGTAATTGCTATAATGTCTTGGGTAATGTGATACTTGGCAATTGTTGTGCTCAGGTTTAAGCTCTTGCATCATATACTTTGCACCTATTAGTGAAGAATACATAGAGCATGCTAAAATTTGGTTTGCATAATTGGTTTCTCTAAGGTCTAGATAATTTCTAGTATTGAGTTTGAACAACAAGGAAGACGGTGTAGAGTCTTATAATGTTTTCAATATGTCTTTTATGTGAGTTTTGCTGCACCGGTTCATCCTTGTGTTTGTTTCAAATAACCTTGCTAGCCTAAACCTTGTATCGAGAGGGAATACTTCTCATGCATCCAAATACTTGAGCCAACACTATGCCATTTGTGTCCACCATACCTACCTACTACATGGTATTTTCCCGCCATTCCAAAGTAAATTGCTTGAGTGCTACCTTTAAAATTCCATCATTCACCTTTGCAATATATAGCTCATGGGACAAATAGCTTAAAAACTATTGTGGTATTGAATATGTAATTATGCACTTTATCTCTTATTAAGTTGCTTGTTGTGCGATAACCATGTTTACTGCGGGAACGCCATCAACTCATTGTTGAAATTCATGTGAGTTGCTATGCATGATCGTCTTGTCCGAAGTAAGGGCGATCTACACCGAGTTGAATGGTTTGAGCATGCATATTGTGAGAGAAGAACATTGGGCCGCTAACTAAAGCCATGATCCATGGTGGAAGTTTCAGTTTTGGACAAACATCCTCAAATCTCTAATGAGAAAAGAATTAATTGTTGTCAAATGCTTAAAGCATTGAAAGAGGAGTCCATTATCTCGTTGTCTATGTTGTCCCGGTATGGATGTCTAAGTTGAGAATAATCAAAAGCGAGAAATCCAAATGCGAGCTTTCTCCTTAGACCTTTGTACGAGCGGCATAGAGGTACCCCTTTGTGAAACTTGGTTAAAGCATATGTATTGCGGTGATAATCTAGGTAGTCCAAGCTAATTAGGACAAGGTGCGGGCACTATTGGTACACTATGCATGAGGCTTGCAACTTATAAGATATAATTTACATGATGCATATGCTTTATTACTACCGTTGACAAAATTGTTTCATGTTTTCAAAATCAAAGCTCTAGCACAAATATAGCAATCGATGCTTTTCCTCTAGAAGGACCATTCTTTTTACTTTTATGTTGAGTCAGTTCACCTATCTCTCTCCACCTCAAGAAGCAAACACTTGTGTGAACTGTGCATTGATTCTTACATATTTGCATATTGCATTTGTTATATTGCTTTGCATTGACAATTATCCATGAGATATACATGTTACAAGTTGAAAGCAACCGCTGAAACTTAATCTTCCTTTGTGTTGCTTCAATACCTTTACTTTGAATTATTACTTTATGAGTTAACTCTTATGCAAGACTTATTGATGCTTGTCTTGAAGTGCTATTCATGAAAAGTCTTTGCTTTATGATTCAGTTGTTTACTCATGTCATTACCATTGTTATGATCGCTGCATTCACTACATATGCTTTACAAATAGTATGATCAAGTTTATGATGGCATGTCACTCCAGAAATTATCTTTGTTATCGTTTTACCTGCTCGGGACGAGCAGAACTAAGCTTGGGGATGCTGATACGTCTCCAACGTATCGATAATTTCTTGTGTTCCATGCCACATTATTGATGATCTCTACATGTTTTATGCACACTTTATGTCATATTCGTGCATTTTCTGGAACTAACCTATTAACAAGATGCCGAAGTGCCAGTTCCTGTTTTCTGCTGTTTTTGGTTTCAGAAATTCTAGTAACGAAATATTCTCGGAATCGGACGAAATCAACGCCAAAGATCTTAGAATCCCCGGAAGCATCCAGAACACACGAGAGGGACCAGAGGGGGGGCACGGGCCCACCACACCATACCCCGGCGCGGCCTAGGGGGGGCCCGCGCCCCCCTAGGGTTTGGCCAGCCCTTCGACCCCCTGGCGCCGCCTCTTCGCCTATAAGAAGCCCCTGGATCAGAAAACCCGACACCAATTGACGAAACCCACGAAAACCTTCCAGAGCCGCCGCCATCGCGAAGCCAAGATCTGGGGGACAGGATCTCTGTTCCGGCACCCTGCCGGAGCGGGGAAGTGCCCCGGAAGGCTTCTCCATCGACACCGCTGCCATCTCCACCGCCATCTTCATCACCGCTGCTGCTCCCATGAGGAGGGAATAGTTCTCCATCGAGGCTCGGGGCTGTACCGGTAGCTATGTGGTTCATCTCTCTCCTATGTGCTTCAATACAATAATCTCATGAGCTGCCTTACATGATTGAGATTCATATGATGATGCTTGTAATCTTGATGTCATTATGCTAGTCAAGTGAGTTTTACTTATGTGATCTCCGGAGACTCCTCGTCCCACGTGTGTAAAGGTGACGAGTGTGTGCACCGTGTGGGTCTCTTAGGCTAGATTTCACAGAATACTTATTCAACTGTTGAATGGCATAGTGAGGTGCTTATTTATATCTCTTTATGATTGCAATGTGTTTGTATCACTATTATCTATGTGCTACTCTAGTGATGTGTTATTAAAGTAGTTCTATTCCTCCTGCACGTGTGTAAAGGTGACAGTGTGTGCACCGTGTTAGTACTTGGTTTATGCTATGATCATGATCTCTTGTAGATTATGGAGTTAACTATTGCTATGATAATATTGATGTGATCTATTCCTCCTACATATGCATGAAGGTGACAGTGTGCATGCTATGCTAGTACTTGGTTTAGTCTGTTGATCTATCTTACACTAAAGGTTACTTAAACATGAGCATTATTGTGGAGCTTGTTAACTCCGGCATTGAGGGTTCGTGTAATCCTACGCAATGTGTTCATCATCCAACAAAAGTGTAGAGTATGCATTTATCTATTCTGTTATGTGATCAATGTTGAGAGTGTCCACTAGTGAAAGTGTAATCCCTAGGCCTTGTCCCTAAATACTGCTGAGTTACTACTGCTTGTTTACTGTTTTACTGCGTTACTACTGCTGTATTACTACTGCTGCGTTACTACTGCTACATTACTACTGCTTGTTTACTGTCCTGGGCAAAGCACTTTTCTGGTGTCGTTGCCGTTGCTACTACTTATTCATACCACCTGTATTTCACTATCTCTTCGCCGAACTAGTGCACCTATTAGGTGTGTTGGGGACACAAGAGACTTCTTGCTTTGTGGTTGCAGGGTTGCATGAGAGGGATATCTTTGACCTCTTCCTCCCTGAGTTCGATAAACCTTGGGTATCCACTTAAGGAAAACTTGCTGCTGTTCTACAAACCTCTGCTCTTGGAGGCCCAACACTGTCTACAAGAACAGAAGCTCCCGTAGACATCAACGACAATGTAATATTCCGTTGTTAGGCAAGATTGTAGTTCAGCTAGGACTCCCCGTAGAAACCATAGATCCTGGCGCCTTTATAAGCCGGATCCCTGGAGCCCTAAAGGCACAACCACAACTCATTGTAACACCACGAAAGCGCACAGATAATTCCAGACAAGCAGCAGTAAGCCCTGTCCTCGAGCAGGTGTTCCGAAGCTGGGTAAATCGCGTACCACCGTCCCGAGTGCTCTCCGCCCTATGGCCCCTACTTCTTCCCCCTCCGTGAGGATCCCTCCTCCGGGGTACTGTCGAGTAGGCAACGACAGGGTCGCTCCTAGATCGTGGGCTATCTGTACCCAACTTGAAACGTGCGTGCGACGTGGGCGTGGCCCACGTTACTTAGGGTTTTCTGAGCCTATATAATCTCTTACCCGGCTACCGCATAAACACATCCAATACACGAGTTAGGGTTTTCCACCTCTCTCTCCTTGCGTCGCCATCGTAGCCTAGTCCATCCCGCCCGCCGACGTGCACCGGCGAACGAGAGAGCAGGTCTCCGGAATCGCTCGCCTTTGCGATCCTGTAAGGGAGAGGGCGAGTTAGGTTTTTGGGATGCGCTCTGCACGACTGCTCAAACTCTTCACCACGGGTCGTCTTCCGTCCAAGTCGGGCAGTGCTGCCTACCGTCGTCTTCAACGCCGTCTACTTCAACCCATCGTCAACAACGTTACTGTTGCGACTTCATCTGTTACACCTCCACCGCCACCTCCACCAGATCGGTACGTGCGACATATCTCGATCTGTTTAGCAATAGATATTTTACTGTTTGCGCTGCTACTATTCATGTTGATTAATGCATCTAGTATGTTTGAGTTTCACATGTTAGTAGTTGCTGCCATCATATTTAATATTTTAGAATTAATCATGAAAATTATGCCTGATTATCCAACAATTTTTTTTTTCGGTCAATAGAGAAAAGGTCTCGTCAAATTGCTGACGAGCTGTTCGTCGACCCTGTTCTGGAAGAAGCATATGCTCACATCAAAATGGTTCAGACTCACTGATATTTTCGTTCTGGAAAACCAGAAAGTCGCGACACAGGAGGTATGCACGCGAGACTTCCTACCTAACGGAAGTTGACATGACAACAGAGGAACAAATTTTGCGTTTGAGATTCAAGTGATCAAAGTAGGTGATATGGAATATTGCAACATCTCTTTATGATACATTATGCAATTATATTCGGGACTGTTTCTATCAGTTGATTAGGTGCAACAACAATATCACCACCCGTTGGATACTATTGTTTGTAAATTTTAATTGGCAGATTAATAAAGCTCTACCGTTTCTCTGCAAGAAGAAGAGCTATGGAAGAAGAATATTTAAAGATTATGCTTTACATCTAGATTTTTTTTTCCTGTTTACCTAAACAAAACACAACATGAGTGAACCATTGTTAATTGCACACAAGTTTCGCAATATATAGTTATTAACATCACAAGAAACATCAACCATGGCACGATCTCTGGACCAAGTCCTGGAGGCCTGCCAAGTTTCGTATGGAGGTCAAAAGCAAAATCGTATCGTCGGATATACCTATAAGCATATGCACTGGTCCTCTATCAAACCGTTTCAAAGTTGGCAAACCGGCCTCGGTAACAAACGATACGTGTAAACTTCAACCACGTGACGCATGTGGTCGTCTTCAGGGCATCTCCAACCGCGCGACCCAAACGGACGCGCTGGGCCGTCCGTTTTGAGCTGTTTGGGTGGCCGAGAGGACACGCGGACAGCGGCCCGCGTCCGCGTGTTCGTTTGGGTCGCACGCTGCGCCCAACGCGCAGACGCAACGCATATGTAATAAAAAAACAAAAATGAAAATGAAAAAGGAAAACAACAAAAAAAAAAAATTAAACTAGTTGTTAATTAAACTTAGCCCTATTTTGGGCAATTTTTACACAAAAGAAAGCCCTATATGGGCTTTAAACTAAAAAAAAGCAAACCCTAGCCAGGGTTTGCGAGCACGCGGTGGCCGCCGGTAGTATTACCCCCAGTAGTACTCATCGTCGTCAGCGTCGATGACGACGACGCCCCCCGGCGGTGAAGCGTTGTTCCGGCTCGAAACGCCGGAGGGCGCCGGGGACTCCGGCCAAGGCGACCATTGCGCCCTTTCCCAGGCAGAGTGCGGGTTCTGCGGGCTCACCGGCCTGCGCAGCCGTGCCCTCCGCGCGGACTCCTGGCGGAGCTGCTTCTCCTCCTCCGCCCGGAGCGCGGCCCGGCGCTCCTCCTCCGCGAGGAGCGCGGCACGGCGCTCCTCCTCCTCCCGGAGCGCCGCCTGGCGCGTGTCCTCCTCCTGCCGACGCACCATATCGAGGAAGGCCCACGCCTCCGCCTGGGCGTTCTCCTGGGCCTTCCTGGCCTTCTCCGCCAGCGCGGAGGCGCGCAGCTTCTCGGCGAGGTGCGGCCATTTGGCCAGCTTGTCGAGGTCGCACTGCTCGCGGGACGCCGCGAGCGCCGCCTGCAGCTCCGGGTCATCCTCGTCCTCCTGCTGCTGGGCTTGCGGCAGGGGCTGCTCGCGGGGCTGGGGCTGGGGCTCGTCAATGTACGGGCCGTCGGGACGGCGGCCAACCCGCCTGGCAGGTGTGCGCGGCTGCGCGCGAGGCCGCGCTGTCGCCGACGTGAAGCACGTGTGCCGGCGCGCATCGTGCTCCACCTCGAACCACAAGTCCCAGTTGGGACTTGCGTCGCCGTACGCGGGTCCTCCTGGAGGTTCGTCGGCAGCTGCGCGCGGCGCCTCCGGATCTCCGCGACGCGGGCGCGGCCGGACGCCGGGATGAGCGGCACCGGAACCCGATCTGGGCTCAGATGCCAGCCGCGGGGGAGGTGCACGTCCCCCCACGGCATTGGGACGCCGGCGTCCCAGAACATCTGCGCCACCGCAACGGTGATGTAGATCCGGTCGCGTAGATCCGGTCGCGTCTGGGGATAGCCGGCGGCCCCATGGCGAACGCCGCCGGCGCGACTGGCCGGCTGCTGCCGGCCTCGTGGTCGTTCGCGGACGGGAGAAACTCGCGCTTCGGGGCCATGGCGGCGCGGAAGCTCGAGCCCGCGCGTGCGTGTGGCCGGAGTGGAGAGTGGGGACTGGATAGGGACAGTCCCCCTCCCCCAGTCCATATTTAATAGGACTGGGGCACCGACAGCTGGACCAGCCACACGGACCAGGCGAACACGCGAGGACGCCGCGTGCCATCCGCGGCCACGCAAACCCGACCCAAAGATTTGGACCGTGTTTGCGTCGTTACGGACGCCGCGGCCGTCCACTTTTGCGGTGCATCCCCGCGTTGGGACGCGTTTTTATCCGGCTGGACCCATCCGAACGCGCAGGATGGGTCGCCCCGTTGGAGATGCCCTCATAGCCTTAATTGAGGAGAACTTTTACAGTACCCTTAAACAAATTGTAGCCGTCTATTTGTTTCAGTCTAATGGATGACGCGAGCTGGTACGCAAGGGAAAACATCAAGGAGTACCATATTAAAAACTAATGGAGTACCATGAATTCAGGGTAACTCCAGGGAAAATTATCCACCGATGGTCGATCCCCGTTCTCTCCCCCCCGACTATTGTGTCATCAACGTAGTTTATTGAATCTTTGATTTTTTTACGAGTATTTGTTCTTTGAGTTCTGGAAACTAAAAATTCATCTCCCACGAAAATAAAAAAAGGTACGTAATTTTTAAGGCTGACTTCAAATAATTGGTCCACACGATATTTGCAGCAGGCACGGGCAATTGAGAGCAAACTAGATCTTAGCCTCTTAGGGAATCATTCTTTTTCTTTGGTACTACAGTACATGTGTTTAGAAGAAGAAACTCTGTCCGTGTTTGTAAGCAATCCATCTTAGATCCAGTTCAAGCTAGAGTTGCTTATGTGCCAGCAACATTGGCAGTACTACTTTATCTGGGAGAACTTTTACACTACCCCTAAATAAATTTTAGCCGTATATTTGTTTAAATCTAATGGAAGCCTGAGTTGGTACTCTAGGGGAAACACCAAAGAGTACCATATTAAAAAGAGAAAACTTGCTATAAGACACTGTTATTTTACGTTCTTTGCTAAAATACACCGCTTAATTGTGTCTTTGCCAGCTACCATTATAATTTTGCGGCACATTTGCCAAAACACACCACTTGTTTTGGCAAACGCCAAAAAATAACGGTGTGTAGTAGCAAATTTTCCCTATTAAGAACTAGTGAAGTACCATGAGTTTAGGGGTAAAATGGTAATCATGAGAGTAATTGTTGCGTCATTCTATAATTAAACATTCTAAAATTATCCACCCATGGTTGATCCCCGTTCTGCCGTGGAAAGAGGTTGCTAGCAGGGGCGCATGCCGGCGAACGGTGATCTATTGTACAGGAGGTCCGATCCTCCAAGGAAATGAATCAACAAGAGAGGCGCAATGGTGACTCACTAACTTCGACCCTGTGGTTGGCCGGCCTGTCAGCTGCAGGAACAAATCAAAACCACGAATATAACTTCTCTATCTCACACGCCATGGAGATGAGAAATATAACCTAGAGCCAGGACATTCCTTGGCGTGAATCACGAACAACATCCAAATTCCAATCTATAGAGCTGTGTGCATCGATTGATGCAGAGGCTGGGGATATACCCCATTTCGAAAAAAAAAAAATTGAGTTCCGCTATGAATTCATTGGCCAATATATAGTCCAATAGCCATAACCGGAATGCCCAAATCTTGCTCAGCCCCTCAATGTTTTGCATCTTGCCTCTACCATCTGAGGTGGAGGCGGCGGATGGCGGGGACACAAGGTACGCCCGATCATGATGAACAGGCGCCTGCAGTTAGATCGGGAAGACATGACGACGATTATGTTAGATGGAAAGACTAATATACCCTTTTTATTGATGGTCAGATTTGATTGATACTCCAAGCTCTTTTTATGGGGTACAAGGGTCCCGTAAAATTCCTCTAATCGAGATTGTTGTACTGTACTAACAACCATGCCGCAATGGAAGAGACGTAAGTTCTGCAAACTGAAACATCAATAACACTACACTTATGGGAAGAATCCTACGCAATTATCTTACGGGCTGAGGTGTGGATCTGTGAAGCCATTACCGGCCTGAAATCACGGGGCCTAAGAGCATCTCCAGTCGCGTCCCCCAAACCGTCCCCCAAAGCGATTTGGGGCGCGCCGGACAAAAAAAGCGTTCCAGCCGCGTCCCCCAAAGCCCTTTTTTGTCCGGCGCGCCCCGATACGGTGTCCGGCGCCCGAGCCCGTCCCCGTCCCACAGGGGACGCACCGGGGACGCCGGACACAACGAGCGAGGCCAACCGACGCGGGCCCGACCCGTCGGCGGCACAGGGAAAATTCGTCTCACACTCCCGCCAAATCCCGCCGCTCCCGCCAAATCGCGCCTATACCGCCGCGCACAGGCCTCCCAAAACATATCCTGCCGCCGATTCATTTCTCCTATCCCGCCGATTTCTTTCTCCCTCCCGCCGTGCACCCGCCGCCGCCGCTACCCTCTCCCCATTCCATGGCGCCGCCGACAGCCCCCAAAAAGATGGCGGAAAGCGGCCAAGAAGCCGCCGGGCAATGCGACGATAGGGGCGAAAGCGCCGTTCGCGAAGCCGCGGAAGGCGCCGGCTGCGAAGAAGAAGCTCGAAGGCATGACCGAAGATGAATGGCAGCAAGATTGCCCGCGCCGGAAGCTATCGACGGCGGAGCGGAAAGGACGGAGGGCGGCGGAGCTGGAGAAGAAGGCTGCGGCGGCGCGCCGGCACCGGCGCATAATCGCCGGGTGTATCGCCGCCACCAACACGAGCCCATATAGTACGAACGTGCCGGTGTACGTTCGGGAGTCTTCTCTCCGTCGCAAGCCGCCTTCTACAACGACGGCCCCTCCGCCACTCCCGGGTGCGTGACGCCTAACTTGTCGCCGCACTACCAGGATGCGCTGCCGCACGGCGGCTTCAACCCCAACAACCTCTACTCCCCGGCGTACGAGCAACGCGAGGCCGGGACCCGGTCCGGACGGCGGCCCTTTCACCGGCCGCGGGGGTCCGCTCGAATACGACGGCGCCGGTGCTGAGGAGGACGACGGGGTTGAGGAGGAGGACGACGAGGAAGAGGACGGGGTGGAGGACGACGAGGAGGACGACGTTGAGGACGAAGAGGGCGGCGAGGAAGAGGGCGGCGAGGAAGAGGACGACGAGGGTGCCGGTGACGATGATCTCGTGGAGGTAGACGCGGACGGCGTGAGGACGAAGAAGAAGAAGAAGAAGAAGGCGTCGGGCACACGAGGCCCGAAGTGGACGGTTACGGAAGATCTTTGTACGTGCGAGTCGTGGGCGACGGTGAGCCATGACTCCATCATCGGCGCCAACCAAAAAGGCGGGAAGTATTGGGCGAGGATCAAGGCCGAGTTCGATGAGCGCAAGCTGATCAACGGCGACTACCGGAAAGTGCCAATGAAGAGGAGCCAGAAGGCAATGTCGACGCGATGGGCCATCATCCGGGCGTCGGTGAACTCCTTCCATGGGTACCATCACGACTTAGAGACCGGAGGCGACAGCGGCGCCGACGTCGGCCAAGCCGAGTACGGCTTGTTTCTTCCATAATCCGTAGCGCCCACATTGTGTTCGATGAAATGACTCTGCTTTCTTTGGTTAGTTTGATCGGGCTATGGAATTGTACGCCAAGTACTCGGATGGTCACAAGCCGTTCGCGGCGACGCATTGCTATGGCAAGCTCAAAGTGAATGAGAAATGGAAGTTGACGCGCTGATCGTTGTCCAAGGGGAAGGACGCCATTGATCCGGACGCGTCGGCGGCAGCGTCGGCGGGGCGTCCTACGGCAACAAGGCTGCCAAGGCCGCCTTGGCCGACGCTGCGTCGTCCGAGAAGATGCGGGCGTCGATCACGAAATGCCTCGCCGACGTCTCCTCGACCTTTATCTCCCGCGACAAGAAGGCCGACCAAAGGTGGGCCGAGCTGCTCAAGAGGCAAGAGGAGAAGGCTGGAGCTCAAGAAACGCAGGGACGACATGTCCCTGCTGAGAACGTCGACGGAGGGAATGTCTCCCCGGACGCGAGCGGCGCACAACTTCTTCAAAGGCCAGATCCTCGACGACATCGAAGCCAAAATGGCGGCGGCGGACGCGGCGGCCCCGGCAGCGGCATCGGCATCGGCGGCGGCGGCAGCGGCAAGAAGCGAGGCTGACGCGTCTTCTCTGCTACACCTGCGTCGGCCTCCGCGTCGGCGACGGAGCGGACGCACCATGCACGGGAACAGGCGGATCGCGACGAGGTCGTCGTGCTCGGCGGGCCTGCGTCGACTCAGGACACGACGCCGTCGACCAACCCCTTCTTCTAATTTGCATGCACCACCGGTCACGTAATATGATCGCGCGCCCGGTACTTTGATCGATCGCTGCTACTGCGATCGCGACGAACCGGCGGGAACGATCTCTTTTGAATGCATCTATTTGAATTTCTGATTGGGGGCGGCGTTTGGGGACGCGGCTGGGGAGCGACGTCCCCCAAACGCGGCACGAACAAAACACGTCCCCCAAACGCTCAATCCGGCGCGCTTTGGGGGACGGTTTGGGGGACGCGACTGGAGATGCTCTAACCGATTTGCTACAAATCCACTGCAGCCACGTCGTCCCGTAAACCAATCCCGTACAAAAAATCCCGTAGGTGTAGCATTTCTGCTGAAACACTCATCTCCTCACTGACCGTAAGCACACGTTCTACACATAATATTTACCATGAAGGTCTGTTGCCTCTGAATGGACTTATTTAACAAATTTGCCAATTCCATTATGTAAGCGAGTTAAAATAAACTACTAATCAGAAAGAAAGCATCAAGTATCTTAGATGGCCATACGAGGACTTTTACGGTACCCATGTACCGTCAATGTTGCTGTCACATAAGCAACTCTAGCTTGAACTGGATCTAAGATGGATTACTTACAGACACTGACATGTTTGTTCTTCTAAACACATCTATTGCAGTACCAAAGAAAAAGAATGATTCCCTAAGAGGATAAGATATAGTTTGTTCTCAATTGCCCACGGCTACTGCAGATATCATGTGGACCAATTATATTTGAAGTCAGCCTTAAAAATTACCTATTTTTATTTTCGTGGGAGATGAATTTTAGTTTCTAGAACCCAAAAAACAAAATCTCGCAAAAAATCAAAGATTTAATAAACTACGTTGATGACACAATAGACCAGGGGAAAAACAATTGGTCCCTTCCGCTACATGTCATCAACGCTAAATATCTAAGGCCAAATATCGGTGCCTAACTGATATAATCCAATGATACCGTCGTCCTACCCGGGACACTAGTTTAATTGATCATAATGCATAGCGATACCAAATTATAATATATAAAATAGATGAACATACATCTCCGTGATTCACGGAGAGACATTGGGGGGGGGGGGGGATTCGGGCGCCTGCGGGCGGACGAGTCCAACTCCGATGAAGAGGAGGGCTCCGGTGATCTCTCTCCGGCGAGGAACGCGAGGAGTGCCGGCTCTCCTTCCCTCTCGTATCTGAATGTACCGGAGGATGGGCAGCGATCGCTCGGATCGCAAGGATCGGCGGCCTATTTGAGAAGGGAAGAGAAGAGGAGAATGCAACGGGAAGCGGCTAGGGTTCAGCGTTCTGGTAAGGATTCTTCCTTCGCCTCCATCAAACTTTACCGTCTGTACCAAGATGCCGGTGAGGAGGACGAACTTGAGGTTGTCTCATCGTGATGATAAAATACACACTTCTTACTTCTATGCCAATTACGTTTTGTAAGGTTATCTTTAGTAAGGAGTATCCCACGACGAAGGTACCATGCGAAAATCTTTATCTTCAACGGTATCCTCATCTTCCAAATAATAAATAATAAGCTGACGTGATGAAGAAGATCGAGCTCGTGTAAACACACATTTGATAAATAATAAGCTGACGTGATGAAGAAGATCGAGCTCGTGTAAACACACATTTGGTAAGCTTACGAAATGTTCAAGTAAAATGTTTCAACGTAGATTTCTAGCTTTGACAATTCCACTAAGTACGTAGTACAAGATAGCAGCTAGATCACAACACCACGAAAAACATTGTCAAAGATAATCAACAAGTTCCGTAAGAAAACAAGTAAATATCATTGTGACACATGTGTTGTGAAAAACAATCGATGAGTTCGATTACTTCGCGGCAGATGTTAAACATTGATCAATAGTATAGTTGCGTTCTTAACATGATGGAAGTACACATCACATATGATATCTTGTGTCTCATTGACGATGGTTCATTTCCTCTATATGGGCTCCAGCGCATCCGTTTTCGGGCCTATATAGGGGCGCCGGCGGTGAAACTAAAATAGGGGCTGGACGACTGCCAGTCGCTGCCCCTATACCAAAAAAAACTTAATTTAGCTAAAAAAAAAACCAAAAAAAACTTAATTTTTTTAAATATAATAAAATTCGACGAAAAAGTAAATTCATTGATAGTTAGGCCATATATGGCCCATATTTGTACAAATTTTAAAGCATAGACTTAAAAAAAAATCTAACTACTGCCGCCGCCGTTGCCGCGCCCTAGCCCTAGGTGGCGGTACATGGCCGTCCCGTAGTCGTCGCCATCTTCGGGTCCTCCTCCTTTGGCTGCGGCAGGTAGCTGCTGCATCCCTGGCCGGCGTCGCCGCGCCTCCCGCGCGGCCTGGTGGACGGGCCAGCGTCGTCGTCGCCGTCGAGGTGATGACGAGGCCGAGGCGGTGGCGGCGCTCATCCTCCGCGATGCGGTAGTCCGCCGTGCTCCACGCTTCTGCGAACGCATCCGTCGCTGCGAAGGACTCCAGCTGGGCTTGGCGCAGCCCAGGGAACTCCTACAGGTCGTCCTCCGCCTTGACGACTGAGGCCGCCGCCTTCCGTCGCGAAGAACCTTGGCGACGAGTGTGTTTTAGGGCGTGTACCTCGACGACGACCCGCGCGCGCCGAGGACCCACGAGAGGAGGAGGAGTAGCGCGACGATCGGCGCGGCGCCAGCCGGCCGCCGCTTCCCGGCGGCGCCGCCATGCCGCAGGTGCCGTGGTGGCATCTATATCGGCGGGTTGTTCCCATCGGCGATGTACTGGAGGACCCACGCCAGGGTCCTCTCACGGGCGCGCTCCACCACCGCCGCCATCCAACTATGTTGTAGTTGGAAGGCGGGTCGCCGTTGCCGTCGTAGGCAGCGAGGCGGTTGATGTCTACGGGTGCTTCTATTCTTGTAGACAGTGTTGGGCCTCCAAGAGCAGAGGTTTGTAGAACAGCAGCAATTTCCCTTAAGTGGATCACCCAAGGTTTATCGAACTCAGGGAGGAAGAGGTCAAAGATATCCCTCTCATGCAACCCTGCAACCACAAAGCAAGAAGTCTCTTGTGTCCCCAACACACCTAATAGGTGCACTAGTTCGGCGAAGAGATAGTGAAATACAGGTGGTATGAATAAGTATGAGCAGTAGTAACGGCACCGAGAAAAGTGCTTGTCTGGCGTGTAGTTGATGGTGATAATATTGCAGGAAGTACGGATGCGATAAAAACGAGTAAACAAGTAGCGGTAGCGATATTTAGGAACAAGGCCTAGGGATCATACTTTCACTAGTGGACACTCTCAACATTGATCACATAACAGAATAAATAGATAGATGCTAGACTCTACACTCTCTTGTTGGATGATGAACACCACTAGTCGTGTAGGATTACACGAACCCTCAATGCCGGAGTTAACAAGCTCCACAATATTCGATGTTCATGTTTAAATAACCTTAGAATGCATGACGGATCAACACAACTAAACCAAGTACTAACATAGCATGCACACTCGTCACCTTCACACTACGAAAGGAGGCATAGATCACATCAATACCATCATAGCAATAGTTAACTTCATAATCTACAAGAGATCACAATCATAGCCTACGCCAAGTACTACACGATGCACACACTCGTCACCATTACACCGTGTAGGAGGAATAAACTACTTTAATAACATCACTAGAGTAGCACACGGATAAATTGTGATACAAAACACATTGCAATCATAAAGGGATATAAATAAGCACTTCACTATGCTCTTCATAACGGTGAATAAGTATTACGTGAAATATAGCCTAAGAGACCCACACGGTGCACACACTGTCACCTTTACACACGTGGGACAAGGAGTCTCCGGAGATCACATAAGTAAAACCCACTTGACTAGCATAATGACATCTAGATTACAAGCATCATCATATGAATCTGTTATCACCAGAATTTAACCGAGTCAGAGGTGGGCCGCGATCAAGATGGTTTGAAGAAATATATAGATAGAAGGAATACGTGGATCGGCCTTTTATACCAAGTTGGGCTTAATTGCCCGTGTATCTTTTTATAGTAGATTGTATCGTAGATTAAAAGTTAGAGTTTGTCTCGTGCACGGTTTGGTGCACGCTCACATTAGAAAGTCCGCTGGACTATAAATATGTACCTAGGGTTTATGGAATAAACAACAACTCACGTTCAACCCCAAAACAAACCAATCTCGGCGCATCGCCAACTCCTTCGTCTCGAGGGTTTCTATCGAGTAGCGACATGCTGCCTAGATCGCATCTTGCGATCTAGGCAGCACAAGCCCCACGTTGTTCATGCGTTGCTCGTGCTGAAGCGCTTTTGATGGCGAGCAACGTAGTTATCATTAGATGTGTTAGGGTTAGCATTGTTCTTCGTTTAAGCATGCTTACGTAGTGCAACCCTTGCATATCTAGCCGCCCTCACGCCTATCTCGGGTGTGGGGCGGCACCCGCTTGATCATTATTTAGTAGATCTGATCCGTTACGATTGCTCCTTGTTCTACAAGGATTAGTTTAATATCCGCAATAGTTAGGCCTTACAAAGGGGGGAGGATCCGGTGGCACGTAGGGTGGCGTTCGCAAGTCCTAAACGGGATGTTCCGAGGATCAACTTCATGTTGGTTTTTAGGCCTTGTTTAGGATCGGCTTACGAGCACCGTGCGTGGCCGCGAGGCCCAACCTGGAGTAGGATGATCCGATTATGCGGTGAAAACCCTAAATCGTCGTAGATCTCATTAGCTTCATCTTGATCAAGCGGGACCACCAAGTATTCGTGCACCCCGTACGAATCATGGGTGGATCGGCTCTTTGAGCCGATTCACGGGATAACTTCGAGAGCCGATCGAGGCTCGTATTTAATGTTTACATGTATGCCTGCGAGAAACTAAGCGAGGCATTCCCATCACCTTCTACGACCAGGTATAGGTCAGGTGGCACGCCCTTGCACTTCGCATCGCCGCGTGTGACCGAGAAGAGCATTGCGGGCCGTCGCTCGGAGGGGTCTCGGCCGGCCGCGGCTCTAGGCTCTTCCCGGCTCTACGGTGTTGACAAGGCCGCTGCCCGCCGGTGGGTTTTGGCAGATCAACACATTACGGCACGCCCGGTGGGACAATCGTCTACATCAACCCCATCGCCATCTACATCCGAGATGGCGGACGGCACGCTCGGTCACCTACGAGGATCCGCTGACGACCTCAAGAAGCAATACAACGAGATCAAGGCCACCCTCGAAGCCGACCTCATCGGCTCTTTTCGAAGAACCCGTTCCCATGGCATCGGATGGAAGGGATTCTCACCGCAAGGTGCGCTCGATGGGATAGACCTCTCTACCCCGTCGGAGGAACGCACCAGGGGTGCACGGCGAGGAGATCAACTACCCGGTGGCTCACTCGCTACACCGCCACTCGAGAACTTGGTCAACGTGTTGGAGCGTGTCGCTCGCGCGTGATCCAGGAGATCATGAGCCACCGAGTACTCGCCGTCGGGACCAGCTCTCGGGACTCATCAAGGAGAGTTGCCACTCCGAGTCCGCGTCCACCGCTGCCATATGCGTTGGCAGCACCTGCTGAAGTGCCGACCACACCGGCATTCCTCGTCTACATGATTGGTGGCGACCCTAGTGACTACCGAGTTCTTAATGGAGGCGCCTAAGGAGATCCCTCATGGATACGCGTGCATGTATGTGCCGGATTGTGGTGGACCGGGCACTCACAAACCAGGCCACAACATCGGGGACTCCGGCGAAGACAGGAGGAACGTCGGCGACAGAGCTTGAGAAGCAGGCGTGGCTAACTAAATACGCCACACCGACGAAACTCCCGAGCCCAGCTCCTGCAGTTGGCTCAGAGCTGGAAAAGCAAACATGGCTGGCCAAGTACGCCACCCCGGCGAATCTTCGGAGTGTAACTCCTACGGCCAGCACGACGGATCAGATCGGTACCATGCGAGAGACCAGTTCGGCATGATGCCGAAAAGAAGGGCGATCGGCTATTCCAAGCCGTACCCGACGATTACGAGATGATCCCGCTGCCACCTAAATATCGGCTCCCGACTTCTCCAAATTCGGTGGATCGGATGGCTCCAGCTCCATCGAGCACGTCGGCCGATATTTGGCTCAACTAGGACCGGCTTCGGTGTCGGATCAGCTACGCGTGAGGCTCTTTTCACGGTCCCTCACGGGATCGGCTTTTGGATGGTACACCTCTTTGCCGGCAAACTCCATCCAGTCTTGGAAGCAATTGGAAGAACGAGTTCCATATGCAATACCATTCGAAGCTTCCGAGTCCGGCATTGCCGATCTAGCACAACTACGTCGAAGCGCGGGAAACGGTGACGAGAATACATCCAGCGCTTCAGGAATCTTAGGAACCGATGTTATTCGGTTCGTATAACTGAAAAGGAAGCGGTCGAGTTGGCGATAGCAGGCCTTGCAACACAGCTCAAGGACATGGCCTCCCAAGCAGATTATCCCTCGCCGGCGCACATGGTTCGAAACTATCGGCATATGAACAGCGCCACCCCGACCTGTACCAAGACAAGTTCAAGCGTGCGGTAGTTATGGTCGATACGAGAGGAAGATGAAGTGCCTGCGGGAGACCAAGAAATAGCGATGGCTGAGTGGACTCGGGGAGGAACCCCGTGGCCACGCAAATGGGTAAAGCCACCGGGGCCGCCCGGGGATTTGATTTTGACGTGACCAAGGCCGAACAAATCTTCGACCTCCTGCTCAAGGAGAAACGAGTTGACGATTCTCGAAGGTCTCAAGTTCCCCACGACGAAAGAGCTAAACGGAAAGCCGTACTGCAAATTCCACAACTCGCTTTCCCATGCCACCAACGACTGCCGGGTGTGGCGTCGGCACATCCAAGCGGCGATAGAGAAGGGCGGCTAATTTTCAACCGATACGCCATGAAGGTCGACACCCAACCCTTCCCCGCCGTTAACATGGTAGAAATTACCTACCACGAAGGTTGCCGGCCGGGTCCCTCGTTCAGCATCAACATGGTAGGACCTGGAAACCACTCGGCAAAGATGGAGATGAGGGCAGCTGCTCTCATAGCAAGGATACGAGAGGAGGCCGC
Source organism: Lolium rigidum (assembly GCF_022539505.1). NCBI lineage: Eukaryota > Viridiplantae > Streptophyta > Magnoliopsida > Poales > Poaceae > Lolium > Lolium rigidum. Next base: position 188,817,700 of record NC_061514.1, read on the forward strand.
TCCACGCGATCGGCTCCGTCATGATGGCAAGCGCTATGTCACCGAGGGAGAGGTGAAGAATATAAGATATCGGCGACCCTCTCTCGATCACCTCCTCAACAAATATGTGAGTCGGTATGACCAACGCCGACGGTCCAATTACGATGATAGAGGAGATCGTCGGCTAGAGAAGCCGAGAAGATATCGTCGGCGAGGATCGCGATGAGGAGGAACACGAGCGCTGTGCCACGGAAGCATCAAGGGAGCAAGATGACAACGCCAGACACTGGGACTGCCCCTTCTTCGGTACTCTGCTGGGATTCAGGAATGAGCCGATTGCCCACAATCAGCAATTGCCCAGAATGCAATCGAGAAAAGAAGGAGGCAGCCAACGTGTCCGTGTTCGAGCGCCTAGGGCCTCTCCCGCCACAAAGCAAACGCGCTGAGTCACCTCGTTGGGCAGATCTTGAGGATTCGGAAGACGAGGGAGAAGTGGAAGAAGACAGGTACCACCGGCCAAGGTGGTGCCACTGACGGACTCAGCCGTTCCCAAAAGCGCGGGGTTCAGCGATTGCGCGGCTCGGAGGAAGCCGAAAGGTTGTACCTGCATACGCTAAGGAAGGCACGACCTGATGCGGCTGCAAAGGTTCGGCGAACCACTGGATGAAGAGGGGCGTCCACGGAAAATGGAGTGGCGCCCTAAACAGAGGAAAGCCGATGATGAGACATCGGCTGGCACAAACATGGTACTCGGCTTGCCGACAGAGCTTAGCGCTCCACGACCCTACGGAGCACTCAAGGTGGACGACAGCAAGCGCATCAAGTCAGAGGTTGGGTTGGTTTTATCCAGCCTGACCAAATAGCAAGACTAGACCAATGAGCAAAACAGGCGAGGCTGATCCTTGTGATCGGCCCCAAAAAGTTTATGAAGGGACATTACAGGACCTTCGATCAGCTCTCCAATGAATATGGAGGCCGATTCCAGCAATCGGCCAAAATTACTTCCGCCACATGTTACGCTTGCGTTCGAGCACCGATCTACGGGACGGTAACCACGTCGGCATACGAGAGTCGGCGCGGATTTTTACGGAGCCGACGTACAAGTGCAGTGCCCTGGCTAACCATACAAGCCGATATCTGCAGTCATCCAGCAGGTATCGGCTCGGGGGGCATATAATCAGATAAACATGTGAGAACATACGTGCAAGGAAACATTGGGGGCCGATTAAGGGAAATCGGCCAAATAAAGAAATTATATATATGAAAATTCGAAAATTTTCGAACACAGCCGATGCAGCAGGCATCGACTTAAGGATATAACAGCCGATGCATGGCCATCGACTCAAGGGGGATGACTGTTACGATCAGAGGGTCAATGGAGCACAAGGGAGATTTCTTCAAGAACAATATCAGTAGCAGCATGGGCGGGCAGATCAGGTCAAGGATGGATTGCATTAGAAGCTCGGGGGGCAGCTCACCTTGAAGGCTTTCCGCTCAGAGAAGCCGATTTGTGTTCAAATCGGTGGCGCTACATAAGGAACTTCCCCACACACGATCAAGCCCAGGTCTATGCGGCTCATTTGCGTATCCTCGTCTCTGTTTTGCCTTGGGCTGAGACTCGGGGGCAACAGGCCTGGTAGGTGCTCTATTGAAGGACCGATCGAAGTACCATCGGCTGATCTTCGTTGCAACCTTCTTCACAAAACGATGAACGCTCGCTAAGGAGTTGAAGAAGGACGAATGTCGAAGGACCGATGCGTTGTTATCGGCTCATTACACATTGGCAAAGGGGACGAATCGGCAAGGTCAGTAGGAGAGGTAAATCGGCTCAATCAAGCTCAGAAGAAATCGGCAAAATCAAATTGGGGAACAGTTCTTCATTGATAGGCAAGATTTCTTACATAAGGAGCTAATTGCTCTCAAAAGGAAATACTAGGGGATACATTGCCCCATCTACTACTACTGACCCTATGCTAGAGGTCCTATCTACGGGCCGTCACTTGCCCTCATCGTCATCTTCGGAGCTCTCATCGGCCTCTGCTGCCGATGGGCTCCTCGTCGCTGCTCCCGTAGCCCTCCACGGGGGCTTCATCCCCGTCTTCGTCGTCGCTCGCTGTCGTCGTCCCACCACATGCGAAGGCGCTTCGGCGGCGGGTAGCCCTCGAGGGAGTCGTCGTCGTCGTCCTCCTCCTCCTCTTCTTCCTCCACCACCCCCTCGGAGGAGGTGAAGTCGTCCCAGGAGAAGCGGTCGTCATCGCTCTCCTCCTCCGATTCCCCGTCGGCGAGGAAACGGAGGTCGCTCTCCCCGTCCGTCGAGGACTGGTCGTCCTCGGACCAGATGGAGAAGTCATGGTCGACTCCTCCCCGGCCGCAATGGCGCGGTGGGTGTTGGCCGCATGGACCGCCGCCGGGTTGTGCTCCGGCGTCGGCTCGCGGGACATGGAGGACTGGCTGGAAGGGTCCGATAGGGCAGAGGAGGAAGAAGACATGATGGCGCCGGAGGACTTTTGGACTGCTAATGCGAGGGGGATGCAGAGCAGAACTGTTCATAGCGGTTAAATAAAAGGGGATATGGTGAAAATTCAATGCCACGGCAGTTTCCGAGGAAGTGGTGTTTGAAAGAAAGAGGAAAGACTGCCAAGTCACGCGGAGAAGTTGAGAAGGCAAGTCATCATGGTGACGGATACTGCGACGGTTCTGCCACGACATGACCCGACGAAAGAAAGCGTAATGATTTTGGAAATACCATTTCCAAAACCAGGGGGGCATGTGTTATCACCAGAATTTAACCGAGTCAGAGGTGGGCCGCGATCAAGATGGTTTGAAGAAATATATAGATAGAAGGAATACGTGGATCGGCCTTTTATACCAAGTTGGGCTTAATTGCCCGTGTATCTTTTTATAGTAGATTGTATCGTAGATTAAAAGTTAGAGTTTGTCTCGTGCACGGTTTGGTGCACGCTCACATTAGAAAGTCCATTTGGACTATAAATATGTACCTAGGGTTTATGGAATAAACAACAACTCACGTTCAACCCCAAAACAAACCAATCTCGGCGCATCGCCAACTCCTTCGTCTCGAGGGTTTCTATCGGAGTAGCGACATGCTGCCTAGATCGCATCTTGCGATCTAGGCAGCACTAAGCCACGTTGTTCATGCGTTGCTCGTCTTGAAGCGCTTTTGATGGCGAGCAACGTAGTTATCATTAGATGTGTTAGGGTTAGCATTGTTCTTCGTTTAAGCATGCTTACGTAGTGCAACCCTTGCCTATCTAGCCGCCCTCACGCCTATCTTAGGTGTGGGGGCGGCACCCCGCTTGATCATTATTTAGTAGATCTGATCCGTTACGATTGCTCCTTGTTCTACAAGGATTAGTTTAATATCTGCAATAGTTAGGCCTTACAAAGGGGGAGGATCCGGTGGCACGTAGGGTGGCGTTCGCAAGTCCTAAACGGGATGTTCCGAGGATCAACTTCATGTTGGTTTTTAGGCCTTGTTTAGGATCGGCTTACGAGCACCGTGCGTGGCCGCGAGGCCCAACCTGGAGTAGGATGATCCGATTATGCGGTGAAAACCCTAAATCGTCGTAGATCTCATTAGCTTCATCTTGATCAAGCGGGACCACCAAGTATTCGTGCACCCGTACGAATCATGGGTGGATCGGCTCTTTGAGCCGATTCACGGGATAACCTGAGAGCCGATCGAGGCTCGTATTTAATGTTTACATGTATGCCCTGCAGGAAACTAAGCGAGGCATTCCCATCACCTTCCTGACCAGGTATAGGTCAGGTGGCACGCCCTTGCACTTCGCATCGCCGCGTGTGACCAGAAGAGCATTGCGGGCCGTCGCTCGGAGGGGTCTCAGCCAGCCGCAGCTCTAGGCTCTTCCCGGCTCTACGGTGTTGACAAGGCCGCTGCCCGCCGGTGGGTTTTGGCAGTCAACACATTCTCAATCATGTAAGGCAGCTCATGAGATTATTGTATTGAAGTACATAGGAGAGAGATTAACCACATAGCTACCGGTACAGCCCCGAGCCTCGATGGAGAACTACTCCCTCCTCATGGGAGACGACGGCGTTGATGAAGATGGCGGTGGTGTCGATGGAGGAGCCTTCCGGGGGCACTTCCCCGTCCCGGCGGCGTGCCGGAACAGAGACTCCTGTCCCGCAGATCTTGGCTTCGCGATGGCGGCGGCTCTGGAAGGTTTCTCGTACCGTGGCTTTTCCGTCTCGAAGTTTTAGGTCAGGGACATTTAAATAGGCGAAGAGGCGAAGTCGGAGGGCTGACGAGGCGGTGACACAATAGGGGGGCGCGGCCCCCCCTTGGCCGCGCCAGGGTGTCATCTGGTGGCCCTGTGGCCCCTCTCTGGCGACTCTCGGGTGTTCTGGAAGCTTCGTGCAATTCTAAGATGCTGGGCGTTGATTTCGTCCGATTCCGAGAATATTTCCTTACTAGGATTTCTGAAACCAAAAACAGCAGAAAACAGCAATTGACACTTCGGCATCTCGTCAATAGGTTAGTTCCGGAAAACGCATAAATATGACATAAAGTATGCATAAAACATGTAGATATCATCAATAATGTGGCATGGAACATAAGAAATTATCGATACGTCGAGACGTATCGGCATCCCAAAGCTTAGTTCCTGCTCGTCCCGAGCAGGTAAACGATAACAAAGATAATTTCTGGAGTGACATGCCATCATAATCTTGATCATACTATTGTAAGCATATGTAATGAATGCAGCGATCAAAACAATGGTAACGACATGAGTAAACAAATGAATCATATAGCAAAGACTTTTCATGGATAGTACTTTCAAGACAAGCATCAATAAGTCTTGCATAAGAGTTAACTCATAAAGCAATAAATCCATAGTAAAGGCATTGAAGCAATACAATGGAAGATTAAGTTTCAGCGGTTGCTTTCAACTTGTAACATGTATATCTCAATGATAGTTTGTCAATGCAAAGCAATATAACAAGTGCAATATGCAAGTATGTAGGAATCAATGCACAGTTCACACAAGTGTTTGCTTCTTGAGGTGGAGAGAAATAGGTGAACTAACGCAACAATAAAAGTAAAAGAAGGGCCCTTCGCAGAGGGAAGCATTGATTGCTATATTTGTGCTAGAGCTTTGGTTTTTGAAAACATAAAGAGAGCATAAAAGTAAAATTTTGAGAGGTGTTTGTTGTTGTCAACGAATGGTAGTGGGCACTCTAACCCCCTTGCCAGACAAACCTTCAAAGAGCGGCTCCCATGAATTATTTTTATTTTTGGGTGGCACACCTTCCAACCTTTCTTCCACAAACCATGGCTAACCGAATCCTCGAGTGCCTGCCAACAATCTCATACCATGAAGGAGTGCCTTTTTATTTTAGTTTTATTATGATGACACTCCTCCCCACCTTTGCTTTCTCAAGCCATGGCTAACCTAATCCTTCGGGTGCCGTCCAACAATCACATACCATGGAGGAGTGTCTATTTAGGTTAATTAGTTTGGGACTGGGAATCCCATTGCCGGCTCTTTTTGCAAAATTATTGGATAAGCGGATGAAGCCACTAGTCCATTGGTGAAAGTTGCCCAACAAGAATGAAAGATAAACACCACATACTTCCTCATGAGCTATAAAACATTGACACAAATCAGAGGTGATAAATTTTGAATTATTTAAAGGTAGCACTCAAGCAATTTACTTTGGAATGGCGGAGAAATACCATGTAGTAGGTAGGTATGGTGGACACAAATGGCATAGTGGTTGGCTCAAGGATTTTGGATGCATGAGAAGTATTCCCTCTCGATACAAGGTTTAGGCTAGCAAGGTTATTTGAAACAAACACAAGGATGAACCGGTGCAGCAAAAATCACATAAAAGACACATTGTAAACATTATAAGACTCTACACCGTCTTCCTTGTTGTTCAAACTCTTTACTAGAAATTATCTAGACCTTAGAGAGACCAATTATGCAAACCAAATTTTAGCAAGCTCTATGTATTTCTTCATTAATGGGTGCAAAGTATATGATGCAAGAGCTTAAACATGAGCACAACAATTGCCAAGTATCAAATTATCCAAGACATTTTATCAATTACCACATGTAGCATTTCCCGTTTCCAACCATATAACAATTAACGAAGCGGTTCAACCTTCGCCATGAACATTATGAGCTAAGAACACATGTGTTCATATGAACCAGCGGAGCATGTCTATCTCCCACACAAGCATGATGGATCATATTTTATTCAAACAAAAACAAAAACAAACCAGACGCTCCAAGTAAAGTACATAAGATGTGACCGAATAAAAATATAGTTTCAAGAGAAGAAACCTGATAATTTGTCGATGAAGAAGGGGATGCCTTGGGCATCCCAAGCTTAGATGCTTGAGTCTTCTTGAAATATGCAGGGATGAACCACGGGGGCATCCCCAAGCTTAGACTTCTCACTCTTCTTGATCATAGTATATCATCCTCCTCTCTTGACCCTTGAAAACTTCTTCCACACCAAACTCGAAACAAACTCATTAGAGGGTTAGTGCATAATCAAAAATTCACATGTTCAGAGGTGACACAATCATTCTTAACACTTCGGACATTGCTCAAAGCTACTTGGAAGGTAATGGAACAAAGAAATCCATCCAACACAGCGAAAGAGGCAATGTGAAATAAAAGGCAGAATCTGTCAAAACAGAACAGTTCGTAAAGACGAATTTTATAGAGGCACCAGACTTGCTCAGATGAAAATGCTCAAATTGAATGAAAGTTGCGTACATATCTGAGGATCACTCACGTAAATTGGCATAATTTTATGAGTTACCTACAGAGAATTAGGCCCAGATTCATGACAGCAAGAAATCTGTTTCTGCGCAGTAATCCAAATCTAGTATGAACCTTACTATCAAAGACTTTACTTGGCACAACAATGCGATAAAAATAAGATAAGGAGAGGTTGCTACAGTAGTAACAACTTCCAAGACTCAAATACAAAATAAAAGTACTGTAGCAAAATAAACACATGGGTTATCTCCCAAGAAGTTCTTTCTTTATAGCCATTAAGATGGGCTTAACAGTTTTAATGATGCACTCGCAAGAGATAGTATTTGAAGCAAAAGAGAGCATCAAGAGGCAAATTCAAAACATATTTAAACCTAACATGCTTCCTATGAAAAGGAATCTTGTAAATAAACAAGTTCATGAGGAGCAAAGTAACAAGCATATGAAGATAGAACAAGTGTAGCTTCAAAAATTTCAGCACATAGAGAGGCATTTTAATAACATGAAAATTTCTACAACCATATTTTCCTCTCTCATAATAATGTCCAGTAGCATCATGAAAAAACTCAACAATATAACTATCACATAAAGCATTCTTATCATGAGTCTCATGCATAAAAATATTACTCTCCACATAAGCATAATCAATTTTATTAGTTGTAGTGGGAGCAAATTCAACAAAGTAGCTATCATTATTATTCTCATCATCAAATATAGGAGGCATATTGTAATCATAATAAAATTTATCCTCCATAACAGGTGGTACTAAAAGACTACTATCATTATAATCATTATAAATAGGAGGCAAAGTATCATCAAAGTAAATTTTCTCCTCAATGCTTAGGGGACTAAAAAGATCATGCTCATCAGAACCAGCTTCCCCAAGCTTAGAATTTTCCATATCATTAGCAACAATGGTATTCAAAGTATTCATGCTAATATGTTCCATGGGTTTTTTAATTTTCGCATCAAACCATCCATGTCTTAAATCAGGAAATAGAATAAGAAGCTCATTGTTGTCCATTATGCCAAACTAGTGTAAACAAGAAACAAAAAGATGCAATTGCGGGATCTAAAGGAAATAGCTTCGAGCATACACACAACGGCGCCGGAAAAGTACTTTACACGGGACCGGAGTATGAGTGCCTTTTACCTTTCCTCCCCGGCAACGGCGCCGGAAAAGTGCTTGATGTCTACGGGTGCTTCTATTCTTGTAGACAGTGTTGGGCCTCCAAGAGCGAGAGGTTTGTAGAACAGCGGCAAGTTTCCCTTAAATGGATCACCCAAGGTTTATCGAACTCGGGGAGGAAGAGGTCAAAGATATCCCTCTCATGCAACCCTGCAACCACAAAGCAAGAAGTCTCTTGTGTCCCCAACACACCTAATAGGTGCACTAGTTCGGCGAAGAGATAGTGAAATACAGGTGGTATGAATAAGTATGAGCGGTAGTAACGGCACCGAGAAAAGTGCTTGTCTGGCGTGTAGTTGATGGTGGTAATATTGCGGGAAGTACGGATGCGATAAAACAGGTAAACAAGCAGCGGTAGCGATATTTAGGAACAAGGCCTAGGGATCATACTTTCACTAGTGGACACTCTCAACATTGATCACATAACAGAATAAATAGATAGATGCTAGACTCTACACTCTCTTGTTGGATGATGAACACCACTAACTGTGTAGGATTACACGAACCTTCAATGCCGGAGTTAACAAGCTCCACAATATTCGATGTTCATGTTTAAATAACCTTAGAGTGCATGACAGATCAACACAACTAAACCAAGTACTAACATAGCATGCACACTGTCACCTTCACACTACAAAAGGAGGCATAGATCACATCAATACCATCATAGCAATAGTTAACTTCATAATCTACAAGAGATCACAATCATAGCCTACGCCAAGTACTACACGATGCACTACCTTGTCACCATTACACCGTGCAGGAGGAATAAACTATTTTAATAACATCACTAGAGTAGCACACAGATAAATTGTGATACAAAACACATTGCAATCATAAAGGGATATAAATAAGCACTTCACTATGCTCTTCATAACAGTGAATAAGTATTCGTGAAATATAGCCTAAGAGACCCACACGGTGCACACACTGTCACCTTTACACACGTGGGACAAGGAGTCTCCGGAGATCACATAAGTAAAACCCACTTGACTAGCATAATGACATCTAGATTACAAGCATCATCATATGAATCTCAATCATGTAAGGCAGCTCATGAGATTATTGTATTGAAGTACATAGGAGAGAGATTAACCACATAGCTACCGGTACAGCCCCGAGCCTCGATGGAGAACTACTCCCTCCTCATGGGAGATAGCAGCGTTGATGAAGATGGCGGTGGTGTCGATGGAGGAGCCTTCCGGGGGCAGTTCCCCATCCCGGCGGCGTGCCGGAACAGAGACTCCTGTCCCCCAGATCTTGGCTTCGCGATGGCGGCGGCTCTGGAAGGTTTCTCGTACCGTGGCTTTTCCGTCTCGAAGTTTTCGGTCAGGGACCTTTAAATAGGCGAAGAGACGGAGTCGGAGGGCTGACGAGGCGGTGACACAATAGGGGGGCGCGGGCCCCCCCTTGGCCACGCCAGGGTGTCATCTGGTGGCCTTGTGGCCCCTCTCTAGCGACTCTCGGGTGTTCTGGAAGCTTCATGCAATCCTAAGATGCTGGGCGTTGATTTCGTCCGATTCCGAGAATATATCCTTACTAGGATTTCTGAAACCAAAAACAGCAGAAAACAACAACTGGCACTTCGGCATCTCGTCAATAGGTTAGTTCCGGAAAACGCATAAATATGACATAAAGTATGCATAAAACATGTAGATATCATCAATAATGTGGCATGGAACATAAGAAATTATCGATACGTCGGAGACGTATCAGCGGTCCGCGCCCTGCCGGACAAAGAACACCGTCTAGGCGTCGTCGTTGTCCGGCGAACACTGGGGGTCGTTCCTCTCCTCTGCCGTGAGGTGGTCCCAGTAGTGGTCGTATATTGTGATGTCCGCTCAGTCCCCGTCGGCACGGGAGGGGGGGGGACAGGACCGCCGTGGCTGAGCGCCTAGCCCCCTAGATAGCGCTTGTCCGGCGGGACGGGGTAGCGCGCGTCCCAGAGGGCGTGCGCCCCGGTGACGTGGAGGGAGAGCCGGCCAAAGCCATTGGCAGAGGTGCCTTCCCTCTCGCGGTCTTGGTGATCCATGGCGGCTAGGGCTGGAGGAGGATGACGCGGTGGAGGTTTGGAGAGGAGAGGCGAGGTGGAATGGCGCGGCGAGGGAGGCTCGCGACGGATTATATAGAGGCCGAGGAAGCCGTTGGCGGGCATTAACACCGCCGTTGAAGACGAGCAGGCGCGCATTAACGCCGACGCGACTCGACGCGGAAGGCAAGCAACCTTTGACCGCTGCTGAAGACGAGCAGACGCGCTGAAGACGAGCAGGCGCGCACTAACGCCGACGCGACTCAACGGGCGCGGAAGGCGATGAGGAAGACGACTCTGCGATGCTGACGGGAAGTTCCATGGCCATGCAGGCGTTTCCCGCGGTTTTCTTCCCGCGTCTTTCCCGACAACACGTGGCGCGTCGGCGCCCCCGCTAGGCTCCCTTTCTACTGGGTTCGGCCTAGGGGAGCCGGATGCAAAGTTGGGCCGCGCCGGCTGAAAATCAATTCTGAGAGCCGCAGCTGGGGTAGATTTTAGGTGCCGGCACTCCGGGGCCTTTAGGGAGGTCGAGTGGAGATGCTCTAAATATCCAAGGTAGGGTGAGTAGCCGCAGGAAGGATCCAGCCGAGCAGCTTCAACGGAAACTCGAAGACACAACAAGCCATGTATCCAGGTACAAAGCTCCCAAATGCCGACAAACAACCATGCATATTTCCTTAATCTTTATTCTTTCTCGAAGAATTACAATGGTGGGTGAAGAACTACTCCCGGCAAAATCTATACTAGTCCAAGGTGATGGAGATCCTCTAGATCAGTATGATGTAGATTGGTATTATGACTTCTGAATTAGAAGTCTTTATTCATGGCCTCTGGTCGTTTATATGGCCGCACATGTCGTAATCCTCAGAGGGTGTTCCTCCATGAGTTGTGCTCGTAGACGATCCCGATCTAAGGAAAGAGATCCTTAGGTTTGTTTGAACCCCGGATTCCATGATTATGTTCCTTATCCAATAAGAGCAATTTCCCTATATGGATAGGGTGCGGATTAGTAGAGTCCCCCATATTCGCTTATGGAGACGTCATCGTATGTAGTGTACACATGATATTTGTGAGTATTTTTCGTATATGTGTTAACACTCAGTGGTTGTTTCGTCAATATTGATGCACCAGGATTTTCAAAAATAAAATATACTAATTTGGAAACCTCTTTTTTCTTCATTTGGGAAAGTGTGGAGGCATTTTGCATGTTAAGTGAGCGGTACTTCATCATGGTTTCAGTAAATAAGATGTCTTAATATTGACGTGGATACAAATATATACTCCTTATTATTGATAGGGTCTAACGATTGGTTAAAATTTGACAAATTAGCCATATCGTGATCAATCTTTCCGTGCTGCCGCATGCGGCGAGCTAGCAGACATACACAACACTGGTTAAAACAGTATGATATGCTTCCCGCCAAAGAAAAAAGGGAGTATGTTGACTCATACACACCACGTGGGAACTGTAGGGATTCTTATTGGGTGCTTTTTTTAAGGTTCTTTTCTTGCTACAGCAACATTTCCCAAATCGTCCAGTCGTCGCAGTCAAGCTGTGGAACAAATTAGTCTATGTTTTTTCCATTGTCGTCCACGGAAGAGTCCACCAAGGAAGATTACATATTTATACTTGCCTACTGACAGTCTGACACTGTTGGCCGCACAGAGCGTTTGATTAATTCATGCCAACTTGTAAGTAACGACTAATTAAGTTCGCTAGTACCCGCAAAAAAAAATCGCTAGTAAGTATTGGATTTTTCTATAGAGTATTTGATTTTTCTCATTGGTAAAGTCTACCTGGTACTGTACACTTACTATTTGTCGTAAACGGCATGACCCCCGGACAGTTTGTTCTGTTCTAGAATTCTCTTGCTCCCTCGGCCTGTAAATACTTGTTGCAGAGTTAGGTTAAATGTAGACTAAAAAGGTATATATTAACTAAACTTGTGACAAGTATTTAAAACCGAAGGAAGTACGAAGAAAGTGACACGGATAAAAAGGGATTTCAATTTAAAACTAGTTGATACACGGACACCTAAAGCAAAATGATCTGTATTTCCCTCTTTCTCCTTCCCTCCCAAGTTTCTGCCAGGTCGAGCTGAGAATCAAATGCAAGTATTCAACACGGCCATGCTGTAGCGCCATCACAACATTTCTACCTAACAATGACTGGTCGACAGTTTGCATGGATCAACAGTTTATCTGTTTCTACATGACTTTGTAGGAAAGTCCCCGAAAATCATCTAAAAATACATAGATAACAATGTATGAAGGCAAATAACAATGAAAACTAACTCTATAAGTACCAATAATGATGATGCAAAACGAACGCATCATCCCCCTACAGCACGATGCTCAAGCCTCCACCTCTGTCGGGGGATGACCCCGGGTATGTCAAAGGACTAGAAAAAGTTGGCTCAGGGCCGGCTGTGCCATAGTGAGGCCGGCTGAGGAGCGGCTGTCTTGGCCGTGGCTGGCTGCCTTGGGGTTGGCTGGAACCACCTCTGGGCCGGCTTGGCATGGCCGGTTGCGCCATGGTCTTGGCCGTCTTCGACATCGTCTATCGGCTTTAGATGGGCTTGGTTGGCTTCGGCATCGCTAGGCCGGCTGTGCTCATCGATGACCGGCTTCGTCATTCCCCCGGCCGGCTCTAGAAGTTGGTGATCCTTGCAGGAGAAGGTATCTGGACGCTCGTCTGGGTGCAAAAGTCCACAAGGATGTCCAGCTTATCCCGGGATCCTGCATATCTATAGGGATACGCATGACATAGCATCATGATGACCCGGTTCTCCGTGGCGGCGCAGGCTACGGGACAGCTAGGAGCTACTCTACAGCCTGTCCCTCGAGCGGTCACATCGCTGTCCGTTGCGAATGGGAGACGTAACAGGGGTGGCCGCTCGAGGCCCCCAACGCCTCGGGAGGGAGCGACCAAGCCGGAGAAGATGGAGTCGGCGTCGTAGCCTCTAGGGGTTTCCTTGTAAATGTAACATGCACTATATAAGCCTCAGTAGCACCACCCGTGTGGGAGGATCGATCATTCTCACCCTCAACACTTAGAGAAAACCGATGGGATCGGGGAGCTTTGTCTACCTCCAGCCCGCTCCCAAGCCGGCCACAACTCAAGGAACACCATTGTATTGTCCATACACCTTATACGAGATCATGCATGGGTGTTACCTCCACACGAGGGCCCCAAACCTGGGTACGTCGCCATGTCGCTCGTGCTCATACCCGCCTCCGTAATCCGCAGTAGTCCATTAGGCCTGAACCAATTGACTTAAGCCACCCATGGCATCTTCCATGACGATACCTCGACAACCTCTGTGAGTCCGTCCTCCCCCCCCCCCACCCCCCGCGCGTGCCTCCCTCTTACTTTTCTCAATGTGGCGTGACCCCCTCCCACACTCGTACCATCAATTCTAACCCTTTCGGCCACTGGAGACGAAGAACAAGCTCACCATCTCACCCACACCCACCACACCCTGAGTGTATGCATCACCGCAACCGATCGACCATCCTCGTCAACCATGACACATGCAAAGTTCAAGTGATGCTTATATTTGTCAAGAAAAAAAATAGTTGCCCTGCGACGCGCCTAGGCTTCGATCAATTCCCGGGTCCGCCACTTCAAACGGCCATATGTAATTATGGCCAAAGATGTTGCTGACGTATTCATGTCTTGTCAATCCGTCACTTTAACGAGAAGAAATAAATGTGACAGTTAGCCGACTATTTTTGTTGGAGCGGTGAAGTTTTGAAATTTGATAATCAGGAACCCTTCAATCCTGTTTTTTCGATTAGGAGAGCAAGGCGCACGAATCAAGATCTTCTTCAAGATGGCACAAGTCTCAAAAGAGTTCTAGGGGCTACTATCAGGGTTACGCCGAATAGGGTATACCGCGACAGAGCTTCAACCTAGCAAGTCAGGGTGTCCCATTTGGGTGGCAGAGATATTAACGAAGCCGGACGACCCAATTGCTACAAGATGGAGGCCCAAACTAACTAACTAAGAAAGGTCCAAGATGAATTCCAGAAGGTTCAGAAAAAATGAATATTTGTAGTATAAGTCACGGTATGCTTGCCAACATAGAAAAGGACTCCGTAGTCGGTTGGGTGTTTACCTCCATCTAACCCTAGGTTGTGGCACCTTTATAAGCCGGCCCGGGGACATCCTTTAGGGAACGAGACACTACGAAATATACCGTCTTGTAACATGTACTTTGTGTGGTTATTGTGAATTCTAGCAGGAAGTAGCGATCCTCCACTGAGAGGACGTGAACCTAGAAAAACCGCCTAGTTACACCGTCCCGAGCATTCCATCATCTAGTTTCACTACTAACCCTAGGCCATGATTACCCCCTCATGGCACTATCGTTGACAAAGCAGCTGCATTGTGATTTCAGCGGATTCTCCTACCGTGGCAAACAAAATGTTCTCATGAGTGCAGCGGATTCTCCTACCGTGGCAAACAAAATGTTCTCTTTTTTTGCGGGTAAACAAAATGTTCTCGTGAGTGCAGCGGATTCTCCTACCGTGGCAAAAAAAACGTTGTCGTGACAGAAATTTCTCATGGCTTGGCAATGGCACGAAAAGGTAGAAAAGCATGGCAAACATGCAATAGGACCGCGATCTGTTTAATTTGTTTTTCTTCCCGACGACAACTTCCTCTGCCCGTGTGTCCCCCAACACCCTGTATATTGAGCCATGACATGGCCCCACATGGGAAATGCTACTGTAGATGCTGAGGGGGTGTACTCTACACTTTTCCTTCTTGGCATGAAGGAACCATGCAATCATGAAGGAATCATGCTGGCAATGCAAGAAGGATTGAGCTCCATCGTACAGAACTATACATGGAAGGCCAATAGGTCTGAAGTGGGTCTTTAGATTGAAAACAGATCTAGATGGTTACATTATCAGGCATAAAGCAAGAATGGTTGCAAACGAATATGCCCGTCAACAAATACTACCTCCGTTTTAAGAAATAAGGCATCCTCGTTTTACGAGTTTTTTTTTTGACCAAGAATTACTTTAAATAGGTAAAGATTGTTTGTATGAATTAGCATCATTAAAAGGTGTTTTTCAATACGAATCCAATGATACTATATACATATAATATAATCAAGATTTTGTTGCTCAACTTTTATGGTCAAAATTCATCTTGAAATACGTGTGCGGCTTATTCCTTGAAACGGAGGTAGTAGTTGATTTTGAGGATTTAGTTTCTCTAGTTGATTGCTCTCGCTTCTCAGTTTGGATGGAAGACACATCAACTATATGTCAGGTCAGCCTTTTTAAATAGAGACTTGGCCGAGGAAGTGCGAAGTGCACGTGAGCCAATCAATAGGGTTTGCAATCAAGGGAAAAGAAAACAAGGTGTACATGCTTCACAAAGCCATGTATGGCTCCTCGATGGAATGCAAAATCCGACTCAACTTTGAGTGATATTGGTTTTGAGAAGCGCAAATTTGAATTCGTCTTATACGAAAAGAAGGAAGGGGACTCACTACTGATTTGTCGGTGTCCATGTAGGTTATCTTATTATCATAGGTGGAAGTGAGTAGGTCATTCAAGATTTCAAAGGAGGGATGAAATCCAGTTTCAGTATGACAAGCTTGGGTTTATCACTTAGCTATTTAGGAATTGAAGTGAAGCAATCTGCGGATGGGATCACGTTGTGCCAATCTGCTTATGTAGCCCGAATATAATTCTTGACAAGAAGGGCGTGGAAAACTGCAATCCAACACACACCGTACCCATCCCATGGAGCCAAGGTTAAAGTTGAACAAGTCAAGTCGGGCTGAGGAAGGTGATTCCACCAAACACCGAAGGGTAGTTGGGAGATTGAGGTACTTGTTGGCTTTGCACACACGGCCTGATCCAAGCTTCCCATTGGATACATTAGCTGGTTCATGGGGAAACTGTCATGGCTTGGTATACGGGAACAGACTACATGCAGTATAGGTCAAGGTATAGTTGAGGGGAGCTATGCGTTTCTTTACTCTCATTGCTCCCTCCAAATAGTAGGTAATTAGAAATTTTGTACAATACGAAGTTAGTAGGAATAGATGGTTAATCATCTGCGGGAGTGGTGTTTTTCAAGGGCTTCTTCTAGCTATGAGGATCTTCAAATCGTCAAGGAGATTTATCGGCAGTTTATCCTTCTTCGTATGTGGGGCAGATGTGGTATTCTTGACTCGTTTGGTGACTTTCCATCCACAACCAACAACGTTAGGTCGGTCCGGGAGGTGCGGCAGCGGTGTCGCGCCCTTGACACGGTCAGAGGTTAAAGATGAAGAGCTTCTCAAGAAATGAATTTAGTTGCAATTTTCGTTTTTTTTGAAGTGCTTTGTATTGTTCGTTGTTTCTTTTAATGCTAGGTCTTATTGGTAAAAAACATCTAGCTAGCGCTTCACAAAAAGATGCAAATATAGTTGTGTTCGCGAAAAAAGTACTTTATCTTTAGAAGGTGAGATCTGAATGCATTATTTTTTTGCTATTAAAATTTTAGCGGCGAAGTATGACTATAATTTAGTTAAGATTGGGGTGAGGAGTAATATCGAGCCGTGCATGATCGCCACCTAGCCAACTGACCTCTGTCACCTATAAAAGTACAATTTTACTTGTCCCTATTGGTTGTTAGCGCACATATTTCTCGGCGATGATCCCCTGATATTATCTGCTTATGAAAGTTGACGCCTTCTAAGGATGTTAACTAGTGCGCTCTTTTTCCTCCAACAAAGTGTAAAGCATGGACAGTGGGGAAGATCTTTGCATATATATATGGTTGTCAAATGTACTTTTTTACTTTATTTTTTCACAAGCAGATAGAAGAGAACAAGTCTATTTTGCTTAACGCTGAAATAGCCTTTACCATTTCATCGGGAACTCTACATCCAGCGACTGTCTTTCACGGGCTAATCCTTCAGAGTGAAATCTTAAGGGTAAAGTAAGTTCGTCCATAATTGACTTTGGAAATGAACATGAGCAGAGAGTAGTGAAATGAAGTGCTATGCAATCAGTCATAGCTTACATCACCAACACGGTTGAAATCACCGAACTTTTTTTTTTTCTATAGTTTTGACGATGTTCTGTTTACATGATGATTCATGGTCGTGACCAAACATATGGATAAACTCTGAAACCCTAAAACTATACAATAAAAAAATTGTATGCATCAATTGATACAGAGGTCAAGGCTATGCTTCCGTTTGAAAAAAAAAAACAAACATAGTGCACCTTACGACTAAAGTAAATTCTCTTTCCCCTACGTGGAACTTAGTTGCTCGATCTCTGCAGCGTTGATGGTATATCTGTGAGGTTCATGGACCGCATTAGATAATAAGATAACATAAGATCAAGTCAATAAAGCAATATGCAACCAAACCACCAGCAATAATCCTCCCTTGGATTACTACTCAGTAAACTTTAGGTGTTGCACGTCTCTGGACATGTCAAACTACTTGTCTTGTCTCATTCATGGAAAGAAAAGGATAGATACCACAAAAGCAGAGGGCATGCGGGGAAGAACAGTCAAGGCTAGATGCAACTTAATTAACCTTCTAATTACTGTACCACATGCTAATAACTTAATTAGGTGGGACTTGGTCCGGGCATGCATGAACCTTCGTGACTCCATCCTACGTACATGCATACATAGCTCAGTAGTTAGTACATGCACCCACCCCATATGTGTATATATATAGACGCTCGGATCCTTGTCCAAGGCAATTGCAACAAAGTAAGACAGGTACAGTTTGATCGATCGATCGGAGAAGAAGAGCGATGGGAAAGGTGATGGAGAGTGATGACTACCATGGAGCTGTGGTCGAGGGGAAAGTGGTTGTAGGAGAAAGGGAGGAGGAGCAGCTTCTGGAGGAAGAAGAACAAGACGATGACGAGCTGGTACTACCTGGTTTCCGATTTCACCCCACAGACGAGGAGCTCGTAACGTTCTATCTCCGGCGGAAGGTGGGCGGGAAGCGCCTGAGCATAGAGATCATCAAGGAGTTGGACATCTATAAGCATGAGCCCTCTGACTTGCCAAGTAATTACTACCTCTGTTTCTATATAAACATATTTTTGTCAGTTCTTGAGTTTTTTTTATAGATGTTGTCAGTTCTTGAGCTACCAACGTCTTATATTTAGAAACAAAGGGAGTGTTTTTTTTCAGGTGAATAAGATCTTTATTAATAATTATGCCTACAAAATAGAGATAATCATACATGCAAGAATCATGATGCGTAGTTCATGCACTGATTACAGTCTCTTGTACATGACGCCTTGTCATTTTGGAAACGGAAATCGTATTCCTTCTCTGCGCCGCTGCCACCTATTTGGTAACACTTCGGGGCCCTTATTCGAGGGAAGACACGCGGTCGTATTGGCCATTATGTAAACTGTTTTAGAGAGTCTGCTCCTTTATTCGCCACCCAAATACCGAGCACCTTCTTATTGCTTTGATGGCACCAGGTTTCATCTTCAAGAAGATATTCGGTATTTTGGTGGCAAAAAAGGGAGTGGAGACTCTCTTTCTCATATTATCACATTCCTATGTTTCACTTCTCTTTCCATTTGAAAGGCGGTGCTCCTGCCGTTTACTAAAAAAAAGTTTTCCGCTATATTATTCATATCATATGATCTACAAGTGATCACAAGTCCAAACCATTCCAGTCGATGAAGAGTTGGAGGTTGGACATGTGATATACTCCCTCCACTGTCAAGGATACGACATACTTTTGTTTTGTTAAGACATACTTTTGATCAAGAAAAATGTGCTAACATATTCGTTTTGTTAAGAAGTTATATGTAAAACATGCGATTTGTCTTAATTAACTAGATTCGTTTGCAAAAGTATTTACTTTTGATTGCGATTTTGTATCACACAAAAATGTGCTCCATGCTCTTTATTTAAGTTTCCGAGTCGACACGGTTAGCCGTCGGGTCCATCGATCGGATGTTGTTGGTAATGTATGTACAATTATTTCTCATTATTCAACTAAGAAATAACAAAACCGTAGCTTCCCCTTTCCATGCATGTTGTGAATCTCTTATGTATGAAATTATGATGTAACAATATTGGTTTGCATAAAAATGCTAACTACAAGAATTACATGCTAATATACACAACGAACAAATAAGTATATATATCAAATTAACTTGGTTGCAAATTAATTATGTGCAGAGGCGAACATGGTTGCAGGCGACAAGGAATGGTACTTCTTCTGCCTTCGGGGTAGGAAGTACCGGAACAGCGTCCGGCCGAACAGGGTCACCGGCGCCGGTTTCTGGAAGGCCACAGGCATCGACCGGCCAATCAATGCCGGCGGCGTGTGCGTCGGCCTCAAGAAATCCCTCGTCTATTACCGCGGCAGCGCCGGCAAGGGCACCAAGACGGAGTGGATGATGCACGAATTCCGCCTCCCGCCGCGCCCCGACGTCTCCCCCGCGCACTCCTCGCCGTGCTTCCAAGAAGCGGTACGTCACCGGCCTGTACATCTGCATATTGGCCTCTCTCATGCATCGGCCATGACTAAACCATGCCTGGAAAAATGCAGGAGGTGTGGACCATCTGCCGGATCTTCAAGAGGACTATCACCTACAAGAGGCATCCGCAGCAGCAGGTCACCGGCAGGGTGGCTGCCGCCGTTGCGCCGCAGCCGGAATCGAGCTCCGTCACCGGCTCGTGCAGCCTCGAGTCGGAGTGCACCGGGGAGTACGAGTACGGGTACATGAACTGCCCGCAGGTGGCGCCGTCGCAGATTCCGGACGCTGCGAACAACGTGACAAGTGTCTACAACGACCAGAATTTCCAGGGGCTTCAACATTGGAGCAACACCGAGGTGCATCCGATGGCCACGCAGCCTCTGCCGGCGATGGACTCGTTGAGCGTTCCCAGCTCACCAGGGGCGGCGAACGATGCTTACTGGGATGATATTGGAAGGATGGTGATGGAACTCACTGATCCCACTGTGTTGTATGATTGTAGATATTAACACACAAATTACAAGTACAGTACACTAATGCACAACACTGCCAGGTAGCAGGGAGGATACCGGCATGTGGGACCCACATGGCAGGGTCCTCAGATATGTATGAATTCTTAGTGTAGATCTTGCTGGCGAGAATTTCTTTGTTTCCTCCAAATGTTCCAATTATTTTGTCCATATACATTATGATCGAGGTTTCACTCGACACGAGATCAAGCGAAATAAATATGAATGTACACTCAAGATAAGAAGAATACATTAAGTCAACCAAATATTGTCTACTACCTTCTGAAAGCAAACCAAACCGCCATAAGGAGGAGATCCTTCTTCTTTAAAGCAAATTTATAACACCATATGCCTGCGACCCGGAGGAATGGAACCTGGGTACGCGCGCACCCATTTACGAAAAGTTCAAAAAAAAATATTTAAAAGTTTCCATAAAATGTGAAGTAAAATTTTGCATGTACATATTATGTTGATACTTACTCGTGTGAGTTTTCACGAAAAAATACCATTGTGTGTGACCTGTATAAAAATGACAAAATGTCCAAATGAGAATAGTGAACAGGAATTTGTACTATTCACAGGAATAGGAATTTGCATTTTGTCATTTTTGTGTAGGTCACACACAATGGTATTTTTTCGTGAAAACACACATGAGTAAGTATCAACATAATGTCTACATGCAAAAATTTACTTCACATTTTTTGGAAACTTTTAAATAGCATTTTTTTTTGAACTTTTCGTAAATGGGTGCGCACGCACCCAGGTTCCATTCACCATTTTCGCATATGCCTGCCTCTATAGGCAGACTCACTGTAATAGTTAGCAACACCTTGTTATTCAAACCTCACATTATCACCTGTTTGAAATCCTTGTTCTTTATAGTAGAGTTGTAATTTCAGATTGTTTACGCTAATATTTGCTTACCTATTCTCTTTGATTTTCTTGCGGAAAATTATTTCATAGATAAGTTGATTGTTCGGGTAGCAAAGTCCATAACAAGTTGTATGTGGTTCTGTGATTTCCGTGGAAATCACTAATGGATGATCGTCCTTGTATGGCAGTAGCCAGATTGTGACCTGCATATCCTCTAAATAGTACTTATCCCTCACAGTGAAAGATCGAGATCCCCATTTGCTACATTATCTTGAGAAGATTTTTGTTGGGAAGATCAGTCTTTTCTAAATCGATTACAAAAAATATCGTCTTTTCGCGAAACTGTACGAACACACATAGATTATCGAGATGAACATGCAAATTTTTTGTTAGAATTTTTTGGCAATTAAAAATATGTTGGTGAGAGCATATGTACTAGGGATCCGGATTAAATTTCCGAGATTCCCAAGCTATTTAAGAATATATGTACTCCATCAATTGTTTGGTGCCTCCATTAATTATAAAGTTTAGATTGAGAGAGTGGTGTTTTGGCTCTTGGATGCATATGCTCCCTTTATTTTGAAATGCATATTTGATACATTTTCAAATGTTAAAAAATTCTGAACGAAAAATTTGTATATACATCTTCACATGCTACATATGCACAAAGTCTTTTCATAAAAAATCGAGTTGTCCTTTGGGTTGTTTAAAAAAGATAAAAATTGGTGGTAAAAATAAGGCTTCTTGAGAGACAAGTTTTGTCTTTTTACATCAACCACTATAAATATTTTTTTTCACAAAACTGTATGAGCACACATAGATTGCTGAAATATACATGCAAAAAAAATTGGTGGTGGGAGCATATGCACCTCGAAGCGGAATTGGATTTCCACTTAGGCCAAGTAAAACAATAAGGAAGGACAGGAATAAGTTAAAATCCTGATGTTTTTACTGAATTTCGTGGCTTTGGACACACGGAAGGAGATCATGTTTTTGTTAGATTGGTCACGTACAGACAAGGTTGAAGTCGCGAGTTAAGACTTAAGATGCACGAGCTATTTAGGGTTGGCAAATACTTATCGCAACCGTGTCTGCTGCAGGCCGTGGTTCAATTAAGTAAGTAGCTAGGCTTGTTTACTGAGTTAGCATTTTCAGCCAATCGATCACCAAGTCCTCGAATGTTTGTACGAATGGTCTCACGCCTGACAGCATCGATCAACTCCGTCAGCGTGGCGACTCGTCTGCAGTTCAAGAAGGGATCGAACATCACTGTCCACACGTAGTACATCGGTGTCCTTTTGTCAATTCCAGGGTTAGGTGAGGTCGATGAAGAGCCTCTCCTTCATTGCAAATAGCCGTCAAAGGCGTCCAGATGTTGCATACACACGCATCTCCTCTTTGGAATTGCGATCGACGTCGACATCGAAAAAGGAAGATGTATGGAATGTCGATTCTCGACTGCGCGGTCATGTCATATTCAAGGGACGATTTCCTGCTCGTTTCTGTTGACTAAGCTCAGCATACATACACGAGCCTAGCTAGGCACTAGAAGATCCGCACACGGCACAATTCTCTGATCAATACCAGCACGGTTGTGACTTCAGAGGTACAGAGTAGGTAGGTAAAAAAAAAAACGTCTTCTTCATTCAACTTGAGGGGTCCATCAAGGGAGAGGTACGGTGCAGACAAGTTTGATCTGTCTCGCTGCAGGGTTCTTAATATGCACCTGGACGTGGCACAGTTCAGACGCGTTAATTTGATGGTTCAGGGCAGGCAAACGTGTCCAATCTACTTGGACTTACTGCTTGTGCTGGGAGCACGTGGGATAAAGGTGCGAAGACAAGTTTGATCCGCGCTATCTGTTTCATGGAAAACAGGAACTGAGATTGTACACTTGTATGTGCAGAGAGGGACTGTTACATGCTCCTGGTACGCTTGATTTAAAAAAAAAACGTGCTCCTGGTACGACCCAATTCTATGCATGTGTTAGTTTTTTTTGCGGGTATGCATGTGTTAGTTATCTACCCCCTTTTACCGGTGCATGTCTGGATTCGCACGGTAGGTACGGCAGCCGTACATCGTTTTTTAACTGCCCATCTATTTTTTTTTTTAGCATAAACTGCCCATCTATTGAAGGAGAAGGAAAGTATGTACAGGTGGGCCCTAGGGCAAAGGCCGGGAACACTTTTCAGCCATATATAACCGAAAAGAAATAAAATAAGGTCAGATCATACAAAAAAAAACTCAATCTGAGGTTGGGTGGTTAGGAGGGTGGTTGTACCCACAGTCCACCGGAGTTTAAACCCCACGTTTGACATCTGTGTGTCTTATAAAGGCGGAATATTCATTCAGTGAGGAGGCGACATTCCCGTCGACAGCGAGGCGCCTGTGGTGACTTCATCAATTTCAAGATCCAACACGCCGGCTCAGTCTTCCGGAGGTGCTCATAAGGGTAGAGTGTGCGTGTGTGCGTTCATAGGGGTGACTATATGTGCGCCTGCGTTTGTATTGTGTTTCTCAAAAAAAAAAAATCATACAAGAAAACACCCTCAAGAGGGGTCGAATGCTATTTTAAGCAAGTTGATCGCCTCTAAGGTCATATGTAACAACAACATCCAGGTCAATAGCCGCGACCCCTTGAAACATCCACCGATTAAGCTCCTTCCAAATATTCCACATGATATAGATGGTGTAACCATTGAATTCTCTGCGACGATCTTTCGGCGTGTAGTTGGTGGACATATCTTGCCACCACACATGAATGGGAGTAGTCTGGGTCGGCGGCAATACATGGGAGATTTCAAAATCCGTAGCGGTCATGACCTTGGGGCATGATCAGAAAAAGATGGGTGGTAGTCTCAGGATGAAGGAGACATAGAGAGAGATTGGCTGGCCCATCTCCTAAGGCCCAAGTTGTCAAACATTAGGATTTTCTTTTGCACACACATCCTTGCAAATAATTTTCATTTCTTTCGCAAGTCCGCCTTCCAATTGATAGTGGTTTTGTAGGCATTGAAGATTTCAAGAAATTGCAATAAATAGGCCAAACACGAGGTGTAAGACTGTAAGTACCGGCCGAAGTATCCTAATCAAGAAGTCTGCCTCATTGAAGTGAAACTTAAAGTTCGTATGCAGGTAGGATAAACTCTTGGAGCAAGGCAGGGTAGTGACACTGTTGCGGATGGAATTAATCTGAGAAGGGTAGGCTTTTTGGGAAGCCCATGATCGAGTAGTTCATCCGAAAGCATTTGATCCATCAGATCAGTGCTTGATCTTCTACGGTTCAAGACCTAAATAAAGGAATGAAAACAACTGCAAGATCCGCTTGCGTGTTTCTCTTAGTCAGCTCTATCTCATATTGCCTACGAGCTCTCATAGTATCTCACAGTAGTATCGAATAATGAAAAGAAGGAAAGCTCTATTGAATAAGCCAAGTGATATTGTTTTCGTTGTCTACACAGGGTTATTGTGTGAGCTCTATGTCTTTTTTTAAAGATGTAACACCTTGCAACCTTGGAACATTTGCTCCTTTCTCTCTTTTTCAATGCAACTAGCTTCGGGGACAAAAAAAAGGCCCACGGTCCCGGCCTAGGTGAAAGAACCAATTGTCTTTGTCCATGCCAACCATATACCTCTTGGTTGGTTCTTAATTGGGCCTCGATTATCATAGTCCTATTTCTGGTTTCTTCCACCCAATAAATAATAATATTTTAATTCACATGGAGCCATTTTTTTCGAAATGGGGTATTCCCCGACTTCTGCATCATGACGATGCACACGGCCATTTATTGAAAAAGGTTGAAACTAGCATCTTTTACAACTCATGCATCACCGAGGATTGATACAAAAATCAACCATCGAAAACAACACATACTATGACAACACATCAACATAGTGTTCTAGTATGTCGCCAATCAGTCTGACACAAGATATCCTGAGCGACCATCAGGAGCCGTGTGCAACCAGAAGTCATGGCATCCCGCTGCTCCACCGGAGAGAGTAGAGCCCAAAGATGGACCCAATGGGAGACCATATGGATAACCTGCAAGAAATGAAAGGAGACTTTTTTTATTAAAAATTATATCATTTCTGACCCTCCAAATAGACCAACATAAAGTAAAAAAAACCAATCCGGATAAAAGCGTTAGATTGTTTATCTACTCCATTTAACCAATTACCAAAAGTATTGGTAATATTGGTTGGAGGTGGAAGATCATAAGTGAAATTAATCGTACGCCATACAAGCTTAGCTAGCGGACATTCAATAAAAAGGTGCTGAATGGTCTCTTGTTCCCCACCGAAAACACATTTTGTACACCCATTCCAATGACGTTTAGCTAGATTGTCCTTAGTTAACAGAACCTTATTACTCAAAAACCACATGAAAATCTTAATCTTAAGTGGAATTTTAACCTTCCAGAGATACTTTCGCAGAAAAGGGGTATGGTCACACATAAGATCTTCATACATCGACTTCACTGTAAACAATCCACTAGATGTCAAATTCCAAACAAAACGGTCATCTTCTTCATTCAGATTTACCATCATGAGTTTCCGACATAGTTGTAACCATGAAGTCCATTTGTTACCACTCAACACCCTTCGGAAAGTAATATTGTGTGGTGTTTGGGCTAACACTTGTGTAACTGTGATATTCTTATGGTGTACAATATTATATAATAACGGATACTATTGAGCCAAAGAAATATTTCCTAACTAGGTATCTTCCCAGAAGCGGATACTCATACCATTACCCACCTTGAAAGAACTCCTAGAAAAAAACTCCTGCTTGACCCCCATCAATCCTTTCCAAAATGGGGAATCGGTAGGTCTAGCTTGCACCTCCGATAACGTCTTCTATCTTAGGTATTTGTTATGTAGCAATTCTTGCCACACCCCTTCTTCATTAAGAAGTTTAAAGAGCCATTTGCTCAATAAACATCTGTTCTTAATTTCGAGTACTTCAATACCTAATCCCCCTTGATCTTTAGGTCGACAAACAATATTCCATTTTGTAAGCCGGTATTTTTTTTTGTTTTCTTCGGACTGCCAAAAGAACCTAGATCTATAGAAGTCCAAACGTTTCCTTACCCCAACAGGTATTTGCAGGAAAGACAACATAAACATCGGTAAGCTAGTTAATACTGGATTAATAAGTACTAATCTATCACCATAGGATAGTAACTTTCCTTTCCAACATCCTAATTTACTCTCAAACCATGTTTCTACCGGATACCAATCCGAATTCCTTAATTTTTTTGTAATGGATTGGAATACCCAAGTATCTAAAGGGGAGTTGTTCAGCATCACATCCAAAGATCTGCTTATACTGTTCCTCCTCCTCCTTAGCATTTCCAAAACAAAAAAATCACTTTTATGAAAGTTAATCTTAAGCCCTGATAACTCTTCAAAGTGACATAAAATTAATTTCATATTAACTGCTTTGTTGAGGTCATGTTCAAAAAAAGGATAGTATCATCCGCATACTGTAGTATAGAGAGTCCTCCCTCAACTAAATGTGGAATTAACCCTCCAACTTGGCCATCCTCTTTTGCTCGTTCAATTAAGATAGCCAGCATATCCACTACAATATTAAAGAGCATTGGAGACAAAGGATCCTCTTGCCTTAGATCTTTTTTTGTCTGTAAATTATGACCAATGTCATCATTCACCTTAACCCCAACACTACCTCCTTAAACAAACTGTTGCACTGAGCAAATCCCTTCATTCTCAATGTTTGTTGTAAAAAGGGCTATTTTACCTTATCATATCCTTTCTCGAAGTCGATTTTAAATAACACCCCATCCATTTTCTTATTATGCAACTCATGTATTGTTTCATGAAGTATGACCACCCCTTCAAAAATATTTCGTCCTAGCATAAAGGCTGATTGAGTTGGCTTTATAACTCTTGGGGCAATCCCAGAAATTCGATTCGTACCAACTTTGGTGAAGATTTTAAAATATACATTTAGCAAACAAATAGGTCTATATTGTTGTATCTGGACCACCCTGTCAGTGTTACCACCACCCAGTTGCCACAACTGTCAGAACTGTTACATACGTTCGTTCTCTAAACCCTTCAGCACAAAAAGGTAAAGATACATGTTAGTTCAGTACAGAGTTGCGCAACATGGTTCCTAATCCTTTCTTCTGCTTCGTCTACATATACTATCCTGGAAATGGTACCTGCATATGAGATGTAACTTTGCATATTTGAATTATATAGCAATAATCACAACTTTTTGTGCAATAAAACTTCTTTTCCTTGAGTATGCTGCATAAACTTCTTTGTTCAACTTGTGAAAAAAGCCATAATGTACGCATATTCTTGAATGATCTCCACATGTCTTGATGCCCAACCCTAGTGCGTTTATTCATTTAGTCGATTTTAAGATGAGGTACGAGGGATATTTAAGAGTCTGGCATGCGGTATTTTTCCTAATCAGACTAGTTTTGCCATCGTTGGATGCGTGCTAAGAAACAAGACATAGTGGTTGTGCTACACTCCTACTTATGATGTACCCTTGTTGAGATTTTGACCTAACTTGCCACGTCAATGTGTGGTGTACTCGTACTTTTTAGTCTTTTACTGAAGTTTATGTGATGAATGTGGTGTACGTTTTTAGATGCATATGTGATCTGTGCAGATCTGAGATGACCTGAGAGGGGGTATATATTTCTGTTTGAATAGGGTATGGCAGCAAACGAATAAAGTGTTGCTATGAAAATTAATTTTAGAGGCGGTTCTACAAAGCAAGCGACTGGAAACAAGTTAGAATAGAGTTGTTTCCTTCCGTGCAACTGACTGAGGCTGTAGATTATTGGAGCTCCGTAGCTGGTTGCGGTCAAGTTTGTTACTGTGCTGAGTTTTTTTTTTTTCCAAATGGGGGTCTCCGCCTCTGCATCCAAAGGATGCACAAGGTTTTTTTTATTAGATTATTCACAACACCTTACAAGAGCAATACAAAAGATCAGATTTGAAGCCACCTTGCTAAACCTAGAGAGGGATGAAGGGGGTGACAATTCACCAACTCATATCATCCAAAAACCAAATGCCTTCCCAGGCCGCCCAATAGCAGATAAGAAGCGCATCCAGTCAAGTAGACTCTCAGCATACGCCAACGCACACGCCATAGAAGTTGCTACCGCCGTCTTCCTCGACTTCATCTTCAAGAGAGATCTTCCCATTGACCATGCCAGGCATGTCATCGATTCCGCCACGGCGCCAGCCGACTCCACCATCTTGCACGTGTCCAACACACTGCATCCGTCCCGAGACACCACTGCACCATGCCGCGGCGACTCGACGACGCCGACATAGCAAAAGCACATCGCTCCACCTCAGCACCACCGCCATCCGTTGTTTGCTCCAAAAACGATGCCCCCAATAGGGAGAACGGCGTTGCGCGCCGCCATCGTCCGATCCGGGAGACCCGGGTCTAGGGTTTCCAATGGAGCAGCCCAGGCAAAGAACGCAGACTGCAGAGACAATGTCTTCAACAAATGTAACGACGAAACGCGCCGCCATCATCCGCCATGACCGAAGTCCGGGCCAGCTTCACCGGCAGCTGTGCCTCGCCATCGGGAGCTAGGGGACGGATCGCAAGATCCGCCACTACTAGCCACACAATTAGCCGATCTTCCCCGGCGAGAGAGAAGACCACCACCGCGGTGCCACGGTCAGCGGCACCTGACGGACGCCACCTGCTACCAGGTAGACGCCGTCACCTCCATCGCCATCCAGGGCCGCCGCCCTTGGTGCCGTGGTCCCATACCTTGAGGAGGAGAGCACGAGATCCTCCCCCATCCCCACCCGCCTGGCGATGCCGAGGCGAGGAAGGAGGAGAGGACCGCACCGCCCCCATCATCGCCAGGATCCGGGGCCGCGCCACCGCCTCCATCATCGCCCGCCCGGCGAGGCCGCGGCGAGGAACGGAGGAAAGGCCGCACCCCCATGTCCAGGTATGCGCAGCCGCCCCCATCACCGCCCGCCTAGCGAGGCCGTGGCGAAGACGGGATGAGAGGCCGCGCCGCCATCGACCGGCAGGGAACGGGACCATCCCCCTGTGCGGAGGCGTGCCTCCTACCGCCGTGATACGTCTCAAATATATCTATAATTTCTTATGTTCCATGCTACTTTTATGATGATACTCACATGTTTTATACACATTATATGTCATATTTATGCATTTTCCGGCATTAACCTATTGACGAGATGCCGAAGAGCCAGTTGCTCGTTTTCGCTGTTTTTGGTTTCAGAAATCCTAGTAAGGAAATATTCTCGGAATTGGACGAAATCAACGCCCAGGGGCCTATTTTTACACGAAGCTTCCAGAAGAACGGAGGACTTACGAAGTGGGGCCACGAGGCGCCGCCACAACATGGCGGCGCGGCCCAGGTGCTGGCCGCGCGGCCCTGGCGTGTGGGGCCCTCGTGTGGCCCCCTGACCTGCCCTTCCGCCTACATATAGTCTTCGTCGCGAAACCCCCAGTACCGAGAGCCACGATACGGAAAACCTTCCAGAGACACCGCCGCCGCCAATCCCATCTCGGGGGATTCAGGAGATCGCCTCCGGCACCCTGCCGGAGAGGGGAATCATCTCCCGGAGGTCTCTTCATCGCCATGATCGCCTCCGGATCGATGTGTGAGTAGTCCACCCCTGGACTATGGGTCCATAGCAGTAGCTAGATGGTCGTCTTCTCCTCATTGTGCTATCATGTTAGATCTTGTGAGCTACCTATCATGATCAAGATCATCTATTTGTAATCCTTCATGTTGTGTTTGTTGGGATCCGATGAATATTGAATACTATGTCAAGTTGATTATCAATCTATCATATATGTTATTTATGTTCTTGCATGCTCTCCGTTGCTAGTAGAGGCTCTGGCCAAGTTGATACTTGTGACTCCAAGAGGGAGTATTTATGCTCGATAGTGGGTTCATGCCTCCATTAAATGCAGGACGAGTGACAGAAAGTTCTAAGGTTGTGGATGTGCTGTTGCTACTAGGGATAAAACATCGATGCTTTGTCTAAGGATATTTGTGTTGATTACATTACGCACCATACGTAATGCAGTTGTCTATTATTTACAACTTAATACTGGAAGGGGTTCGGATGATAACCTGAAGGTGGACTTTTTAGGCATAGATGCATGCTGGATAGCGGTCTATGTACTTTGTCGTAATGCCCTGATTAAATCTCATAGTACTCATCATGATATATGTATGTGCATTGTTATGCCTTCTTTATTTGTCAATTGCCCAACTGTAATTTGTTCATCCAACATCTGCTATCTTATGGGAGAGACACCGCTAGTGATCTGTGGACCCCGGTCCTATTCTTTACATCTGAAATACAATCTACTGCAGTTGTTCTTTACTGTTCTTCGCAAACAACCATCATCATCCACACTATACATCTAATCCTTTGTTTACAGCAAGCCGGTGAGATTGACAACCTCACTGTTACGTTGGGGCAAAGTTCTGTGATTGTGTTGTGCAGGTTCCACGTTGGCGCCGAAATCCCTGGTGTTGCGCCGCACTACACTCCGCCACCAACAACCTCCAACGTGCTTCTTGGCTCCTACTGGTTCGATAACCTTGGTTTCTTACTGAGGGAAAACTTGCTGCTGTGCGCATCACACCTTCCTCTTGGAGTTCCCAACGGACGTGTCAACTACACGCCATCAAGCATTTTTCTGGCGCCGTTGCCGGGGAGATCAAGACACGCTGCAAGGGGAGTCTTCCACTTCCAATCTCTTTACTTTGTTTTTGTCTTGCTTTACTTTATTTACTGCTTTGTTTGCTGCATTATATCAAAACACAAAAAATTAGTTGCTAGTTTTACTTTATTTACTGTCTTGTTCTCCATATCAAAAACACAAAAAAATTAGTTACTTGCATTTACTTTATTTAGTTTGCTTTATTTACTACTGCTAAAATGGGTACTCGTTGAGAATACTAAGTTGTGTGACTTCACTAGCACAAATAATAATGATTTCCTATGCACACCTATTGCTCCACCTGCTACTACGGCAGAATTCTTTGAAATTAAACCCGCTTTACTTGAATCTTGTTATGAGAGAGCAATTTTCCGGTGTTAGTTCCGATGATCTCTGCTTGCCCATCTTAATAATTTTGTTGAACTATGTGAAATGCAAAAGTATAAGGATGTAGATGGTGACATTATAAAATTAAAATTGTTTCCTTTCTCCTTAAGAGGAAGAGCTAAAGATTGGTTGCTATCTCTGCCTAGAAATAGTATTGATTCTTGGACTAAATGTAAGGATGCTTTTATTGGTAGATATTATCCTCCCGCTAAAATTATATCTTTGAGAAGTAGCATAATGAATTTCAAGCAATTAGATAATGAACATGTTGCTCAAGCATGGGAGAGAATGAAATCTTTGGTAAAGAATTGCCCAACCCATGGACTGACTACTTGGATGATCATCCAAACCTTTTATGCAGGATTGAATTTTTCTTCGCGAAACCTATTGGATTCAGCTGCTAGAGGTACCTTTATGTCCATCACTTTGGGGGCGGCAACAAAGCTTCTTGATGATATGATGACAAATTACTCTGAATGGCACACGGAAAGAGCTCCACAAGGTAAGAAGGTAAATTCTGTTGAAGAAACCTCCTCCTTGAGTGATAAGATTGATGCTATTATGTCTATGCTTGTGAATGGTAGATCTAATGTTGATCCTAATAATGTTCCTTTAGCTTCATTGGTTGCCCAAGAAGAACATGTTGATGTGAATTTCATTAAAAATAATAATTTCAACAACAATGCTTATAGGAATAATTATGGTAACAACTATAGGCCATATCCTGCTGCTAATGGTAATAGTTATGGTAATTCTTATGAGAATTCTTACAACAATAATAGGAGTGTACCCACTGGTCTTGAAGCCATGCTTAAAGAATTTATTAGTACACAAACTGCTTTTAACAAATCTGTTGAGGAAAAGCTCGATAAAATTGATATTCTTGCTTCTAAGGTTGATAGTCTTGCCTCTGATGTTGATCTTTTAAAATTGAAAGTTATGCCTAATAAGTGTATTGATAATAAGATTGTCACTACAGCAAATGCCATCCAAGTTCGAATTAATGAGAATATTAGATTGATGGCTGAATTGCATGCTAGGTGGGAAAGAGAAGAAAACGAAAAACTAGCTAAAGAGAATAATGTAGCTAAAGTTTGGACTATTACCACCACTAGTAAAGTTAATGATTCACATGTTGCTACACCTCCTACTATCAATGGTAAAATAATTGGTGTTGGCAATGTTACTACTCCTAGTGCAAAGCGTGCAAAATTGCCTGAAACTGCTAAAACTGCTGAAACTGCTGAAAATTTTCAAAATATTGGGGACAATGATCCCATTGCTGTAGATCATAATGGTTTAGACTTTGATGATTGGCATATCTCTGAAGTTATAAAGTTCTTACAAAAGCTTGCTAAAAATCCCAATGCTAGTGCTATAAATTTGGCCTTTACAAAACATATTACAAATGCTCTCATAAAAGCTAGAGAAGAGAAACTAAAACTTGAAACCTCTATTCCTAGAAAGTTAGAAGATGGTTGGGAGCCTATCATTAAGATGAGGGTCAATGATTTTGATTGTAATGCTTTATGTGATCTTGGTGCAAGTATTTCGTTATGCCTAAGAAAATTTATGATATGCTTGACTTGCCACCATTGAAGAATTGTTATTTGGATGTTAATCTTGTTGATAATGCTATAAAGAAACCTTTGGGGAGGATTGATAATATTCGTATTATGGTTAACAATAATCTTGTCCCCGTTGATTTTGTTGTCTTGGATATTGAATGCAATGCATCTTGTCCCATTATATTTGGAAGACCTTTTCTTCGAACTGTTGGTGCCACCATTGATATGAAGGAAGGTAATATTAAATATCAATTTCCTCTCAAGAAAGGTATGGAACACTTCCCTAGAAAGAGAATGAAGTTACCTTATGATTCTATTATTAGAACAACTTATGATGTTGATGCTTCGTCTCTTGATGTTACTTGATACACACTTTCTGCGCCTAGCTGAAAGGCGTTAAAGAAAGCGCTTATGGGAGACAACCCATTATTTTACTTCTGCACTTTATTTTATATTTGAGTCTTGGAAGTTGTTTACTACTGTAGCAACCTCTC
Source organism: Lolium rigidum (assembly GCF_022539505.1). Taxonomy (NCBI): domain Eukaryota; kingdom Viridiplantae; phylum Streptophyta; class Magnoliopsida; order Poales; family Poaceae; genus Lolium; species Lolium rigidum. The sequence continues at coordinate 188,850,714 of NC_061514.1, forward strand.
CTTATCTTTATTTTATTGCATTGTTGTGCCAAGTAAATTCTTTGATAGTAAAGCCAATACTAGATTTGGATTGCTGCGCAGGAACATATTTCTTGCTGTCACGAATTTGAGCAGTAGTCCCTGTAGAAAAATAAAAAAATCTGCCAATTTACGTGCGTGATCCTCAGATATGTACGCAACTTTCATTCAATTTGGGCATTTTCATCTGAGCAAGTCTGGTGCCACTTTAAAATTCGTCTTTACGAACTGTTCTGTTTTGACAGATTCTGCATTTTATTTCGAATTGCATGTTTTGCTATGTTTGATGGATTTCTTTGTTCCATTAACTTTCAGTAGCTTTGTGCAATGTCCAGAAGTGTTAAGAATGATTATGTAACCTCTGAATATATGAATTATGCACTGACCCTCTAATGAGTTTGTTTCGAGTTTGGTGTGGAGGAAGTTTTCAAGGGTCAAGAGAGGAGGATGATACAATATGATCAAGAAGAGTGAAAAGTCAAAGATTGGGGATTCCCGCGTGGTTCATCCCTGCATATTTTAAGAAGACTCAAGCGTCTAAGCTTGGGGATGCCCAAGGCATCCCTTCTTCATCGACAACTTATCAGGTTCCTCTAGTGAAACTATATTTTTATTCCGTCACATCTTATGTGCTTTACTTGGAGCGTCTGTTTGTTTTTATTTTTGTTTTTGTTTGAATAAATTCGGATCCTAGCATTCTTTGTTTGGGAAAAAAGAGAGACACGCTCCGCTGTTTCGTATGAACACATATGTTCTTAGCTTTATCTTTAATGTTCATTGCGAAAGTTGGACTATTTCATTCATTGTTATATGGTTGGAAACGGAAAATGCCGCATGTGGTAAATGGTTTAATGTCTTGAATAATGTGATACTTGGCAATTTTTGTGCTCATATAGATCTTGTTTAAGCTCTTGCATCATGTACCTTGTACTCATTAATGAATAGCTACATAGAGCTTGTTAAAATTTGGTTTGCATGATTGATCTCTAGAGTCTAGATATTTTCTGGTTGAGGTGTTTGAACAACAAGGAGACAATATAAAGTCTTATAATAGTTACAATATGTTCATATGTGAGCTTTGCTGCACCTTTTATACTTGAGTTTGCTTCAAACAACCTTGCTAGCCTAGCCTTGTATTGAGAGGAATTCTTCTCGTGCATCCAAATCCTTGAGCCAATAACCATGCCATTTGTGTCCACCATACCTACCTACCACATGGTATTTCTCCGCCATTCCAAAGTACATTACTTGAGTGCTACCTTTAAAACTTCTATTCTTTGCCTTTGCAATATATAGCTCATGGGACAAATAGCCTTAAAAACTATCGTGGTGAAGAATATGTACTTATGTGTGTTATTTCTTAATAAGTTGCTTGTTGAGCAGTAACCATGTTTTCTGGGGACGCCATCAACTCTTTTACCTTTGTTGAATATCATGTGAGTTGCTATGCATGTTCGTCTTGTCTGAAGTAAGGGCGGTTTTCACAATCAAATGGTTTGAGTATGCATACTGTTAGAGAAGAACATTGGGCGGCTAACTAAAGCCATGATTCATGGTGGAAGTTTCAGTGTGGACAACTAATCCTCAATCTCTTATGAGATTATTAACTGTTGTTGAATGCTTATGCATTAAAGAGGAGTCCATTATCTATTGTCTATGTTGTCCCGGTATGGATGTCTAAGTTGAGAATAATCAAAAGCGAGAAATCCAAAGCGAGCTTTCTCCTTAGACCTTTGTACAAGTGGCATAGAGGTACCCCTTTGTGACACTTGGTTGAAACATATGCTATGCAATGATAATCTGTGTTAATCCAAGCTAATTAGGACAAGGTGCGAGCACTATTAGTATACTATGCATGAGGCTTGCAACTTATAAGATGTCTTATACATAACACATATGCTTTATTACTACCATTGACAAAATTGTTTCTTGTTTTCAAAATGAAAAGCTCTAGCACAAATATAGTAATCAATGCTTCCCTCTGCGAAGGGACTATCTTCTACTTTATGGTTGAGTCAGTTTGCCTATTCTTTCTATCTTAGAAGCAAACACTTGTGTCAACTGTGTGCATTGATTCTTACATGTTTACTTATTGCACTTGTTATATTGCTTTATGATGACAATTATCCATAAGATATACATGTTGAAGTTGAAAGCAACCGCTGAAACTTTATCTTCCTTTGTGTTGCTTCAATGCCTTTACTTTGAATTTATTGCTTTATGAGTAACTCTTATGCAAGTATTATTGATGCTTGTCTTGAAAGTATTATTCATGAAAAGTCTTTGCTATATGATTCATTAGTTTACTCATTATCTTCATCATTGCTTCGAATCGCTGCATTCATCTCATATGATTTACAATAGTATAATCAAGATTATGATAGCATGTCACTTCAGAAATTATCTTTGTTATCGTTTACCTACTCGAGGGCGAGTAGGAACTAAGCTTGGGGATGCTTGATACGTCTCAAACGTATCTATAATTTCTTATGTTCCATGCTACTTTTATGATGATACTCACATGTTTTATACACATTATATGTCATATTTATGCATTTTCCGGCACTAACCTATTGACGAGATGCCGAAGAGCCGCTTGTCTGTTTTCTCGCTGTTTTTGGTTTCGTAAATCCTAGTAAGGAAATATTCTCGGAATTGGACGAAATCAACGCCCAGGGGCCTATTTTTACACGAAGCTTCCAGAAGACCGGAGGACTTACGAAGTGGGGCCATGAGGCGCCGCCACAACAGGGCGGCGCGGCCCAGGTGCTGGCCGCGCAGCCCTGGCGTGTGGGGCCCTCGTGTGGCCCCCTGACCTGCCCTTCCGCCTACATATAGTCTTCGTCGCGAAACCCCCAGTACCGAGAGCCACGATACGGAAAACCTTCCAGAGACGTCGCCGCCGCCAATCCCATCTCGGGGGATTCAGGAGATCGCCTCCGGCACCCTGCCGGAGAGGGGAATCATCTCCCGGAGGTCTCTTCATCGCCATGATCGCCTCCGGATCGACGTGTGAGTAGTCCACCCCTGGACTATGGGTCCATAGCAGTAGCTAGATGGTCGTCTTCTCCTCATTGTGCTATCATGTTAGATCTTGTGAGCTGCCTATCATGATCAAGATCATCTATTTGTAATCCTTCATGTTGTGTTTGTTGGGATCCGATGAATATTGAATACTATGTCAAGTTGATTATCAATCTATCATATATGTTATTTATGTTCTTGCATGCTCTCTGTTGCTAGTAGAGGCTCTGGCCAAGTTGATACTTGTGACTCCAAGAGGGAGTATTTATGCTCGATAGTGGGTTCATGCCTCCATTAAATCCGGGACAATGGACAGAAAGTTCTAAGGTTGTGGATGTGCTGTTGCTACTAGGGATAAAACATCGATGCTTTGTCTAAGGATATTTTTGTTGATTACATTACGCACCATACTTAATGCAATTGTCTCGTTGTTTACAACTTAATACCTGGAAGGGGTTCGGATGATAACCTCGAAGGTGGACTTTTTAGGCATAGATGCATGCCGGATAGCGGTCTATGTACTTTGTCGTAATGCCCCGATTAAATCTCATAGTACTCATCATGATATATGTATGTGCATTGTTATGCCTTCTTTATTTGTCAATTGCCCAACTCGTAATTTGTTCACCCAACATCTCGCTATCTTATGGGAGAGGCACCGCTAGTGATCCGTGGACCCCGGTCCTATTCTTTACATCTGAAATACAATCTACCGCAATTGTTCTTTACTCGTTCTTCGCAAACAACCATCATCATCCACACTATACATCTAATCCTTTGTTTACACAGCAAGCCGGTGAGATTGACAACCTCACTGTTACGTTGGGGCAAAGTTCTGTGATTGTGTTGTGCAGGTTCCACGTTGGCGTCGGAATCCCTGGTGTTGCGCCGCACTACACTCCGCCACCAACAACCTTCAACGTGCTTCTTGGCTCCTACTGGTTCGATAACCTTGGTTTCTTACTGAGGGAAAACTTGCTGCTGTGCGCATCACACCTTCCTCTTGGGGTTCCCAACGGACGTGTCAACTACACGCCATCACGCCGCACCAGGGTACCACGCGTGGATCCCCGCCACCCACATCACCGGCCGCGCCAGGCTTCACCGGCGGCAGCCTCAGGGGACGGCGAGGGGAAGGGAGGGAGGTGGGGAAGGCGGCGGCGGCGGGGGGCTAGGGTTCCGCCCCTGGACGACCCGAGACCAACTAGCCAGCAGATAACAGGCCTCGCAACGGATGGTAAGTGAATCGCCCCAAACAATCTAATGTTGGAGTTGGTCATATATGACTGATTTTACATAACATTTAATCCATAAAAATAGTAGATAAATTATGACTGCGAAAGTAGATTAAACTACCAGGGCAAACTAGTAGGGAAGACTAAAAACATGTTAACTTGGTTTCTAGCTAGTAGCCAACTTGATCTCCAACATATGAGATATTGAGTGGGAAGAAGACCCATTTGTAGTGTAATTGTTGGTAGCCATGTCAACGGAAAAAAGTTTTGACGCCGTGGAAGTTATCGTTGTTCGGGAAGTACTCTTCTAATGTTGTGTCAGTTAAGATGCTAGAGCGCTAAAAAACCCCGATCGCCCCTCTCTCATACAGGGGCGGATCTGCTTGGGCTGACCCTGATGCATGTGCATTAGGGTAAGAATTTTTTTTACTACTACTTATGAGCTCAATGAGAGGTAGTGCATCAGGTTACGCAACAAAATGTGCATCTAGGAGGCAGAAATACAAGTAGAAAAGGCTCCAAGCTTAGCTGTGCATCAGGGAGATGATCTCTCCAGCTCTGCCCCTACTCTCATACATGATCACAAGGGACGAGCTTCTGGAGACCTATTGTCACATCGCACGGTGCACACCTGAAAACGAGATGGGGATTGTTAGTGATGTATAGACCCCTTTACTGTATATTCCCAGTGTATGAGGGGCTTCCCTGCATATTATATCACATGTACATGTACTAGCCTTTGGTCCACAGTGAATACTAGTTGCCCATTCACAACATGGTATCAGAGCTACTGGTTTAGCTCTTTGCACGCTGCAACTCCGTGCTCGATCCGCGGCGCCGCCGATGATCTTTCCGGCCGCCGTTGCTCCACTTTCTCCTTCCTCTCCCGTTCTTGTCGGGATCCATTTTTTGTTGGTTTTGAGCTCCAAATCAATCTCGGGCCTTCACCGCCTCCGGCCAGCTCGTCCCGACCGGCTCCGCTCCGGCCGGCCGGCCTGCCTCTTCCCCGGCCGGCCTCTTCCCTGGCGTGTAGCAGCCTGCACCGGCAGGCCCCGTTCCCGGCATGCAGCAGCTCCACCAGGCCGGCCCCGTTCCCGGCATGTAGCAGCTCGACCAGGCCGGCCCCGTCCCCGACATGCAGCAGCTCGACCAGGCCGGCCCCGTCTCCGGCCAGCCCGTCTCCGGCCAGCTCGCCCCGGCCGGCTTCGCCCTGGCCGGCCCCACCTCGGTCGGCCCCGCCTTTGGCCCGGCTAATCTTGCTGCAGCTGCCAGATCTAGATCTGGTTCAAAAAAATGGCGTCCCCCGCATCTGGCTATGTCAGTATTCCTCGGTGCCCAGTGATCTTTGACGGCACAAACTATGGGGTGTTTGCTGCATTTATGTGCATCCACATGCGTGATCTTCGGTTGTGGGGGGTTCTTACCAGCGATGTCCCTTGTACGCCGCATCCCACTGCTCATGTGCCTCCTACACCACCGCTTGTACCACAGGCCCTTGCTGATGATGCTCCGCAGGCTGCTCAGGAGGCAGCCAGGTTTGCCGAGGTTGCTGTTGATGAGGCATACGAGCAGCAGGTACTTGCTTACTCAGAGGCTCTTGGTTCCTATCAGGATAGTGTGGCAGCTTTTACTCAGTGGTGTGATGAGGATGCCATGGCTGCTGCTGTTCTTTCTTAGAGTATTCAGCCACAGTTCGCTTCTAAGTTTATGGGTCTTGCCATTGTTGCTGAGATGTGGTCTCACCTTCGTCAGCGCTATCAGCCCTCTGGGGATTCTCTATATCTATCAGTGCTGCGTCAGGAGCATGATCTTCAGCAGGGTGACTCTCCTGTTGATGAGTTCTACACCCAGAGTGCGGCGATCTAGCGCCAGCTTGACTCCCTTCGCAGTGCTGTCTGTGGTACTTGCCAGTGTTGCCGGACAGTACGTTCCGATCTAGATTTTCAGAGGATCCATGAGTTCCTGTCTAGACTACATCCATAGTTTGAGCCCCGTCGTGCCCAGTTGTTTGCTCGGGGCCGTGTTCCTATCTCAGAGGTGCTGATTGAGTTTCGTGCTGAGGAGACTCATCTGCGTGGTGCTGGTCTACTTGGGACACCTTCTATTCTTGTTGCTCGCTTTTCGGCTGCCCTGGCACCGCCGCTTCCACCCACACCAGCGACTGTTGCTACTGGAGGAGCTCACCCTTATCGCGGTGGAGGTCGCCCTCGTCCTCCTCGTTTTTGCACTCACTGCCGGAGGCCTGGGCACCTTGAGTCTGACTGCTATCAGAAGCAGCGAGGAGTGCTTGCTCGTGCTCCACCTTCAGCGCCCATCACCACCGGCTTCACTGAGCAGGATATTGTGAGGCTTCAGCGCCTTCTTGCCTCCTCTGGCTCTGCTTCGACGGGCACTGCTGCCTCTGCGGCCGTTTCCTCTACACATTCAGGTACATCCTCATGGGTTCTGGATTCTGGAGCTTCTTTCCACATTTCGCTTGATTCTTCCTCTCTTTCTTCTCTTCGACCTCTACCTCTTCCTGTTCATGTTCTTACTGCTGATGGTACTTCTCTTCCTGTTACTAGTCGTGGCACTCTCTCTACTCCCTCCTTTTCTTTCCCTGATGTTTCTCATGTTCCCTATCTTACCATGAACTTGTTTTTCGCTGCTCAACTCTGGTTGTCGGGTCATTCTTGATGTTGATTATTTTTCTGTTCAGGACACTCACACCCGAGCACTGGCTGGGGCTGGCCCTCGGTGCCGTGATTGCTAGGGACTTTGGGAGCTTGACTGGCTTCATGTTCCTTCTTCTACCACTTCACCGACTACACCACGTGTGCTTGCTGCTTCCACTACCGCCTCCTTTCAGCAGTGGCATCATCGTCTTGGTCATCTTTGTGGTTCTCGCTTCTTGTCTATACTTCGTCAAGGTCTTCTGGGGTCTGTCTCAGGAGATGTCTCGCTTCAGGGTTGTCAGGGCTGTAGGCTTGGTAAGCAGAATCAGTTACCTTATCCTACTAGTGAGTCTGTATCTCAACGTCCTTTTATTTGGTCCATTCTGATGTATGGGGTCCGGCTCCCTTTGCTTCCAAGGGGGGCCAACGCTACTATGTTATTTTTATCGATGACTTCTCTCGCCACACTTGGATTTATTTTATGACTTCTCGCAGCGAGGTTCTCCTGATATATAAGTGTTTTTCTGCCATGCTCCATACTCAGTTTTCCACGTCTATTCGTGTCTTTCGGGCTGATTCCGCTGATGAGTATATCTCCCAGCTATTGTGTAATATCCCAGAACTTAGGGCTAACGAAGGGTAGAACTAGAAAAGGGATGTGCATTTCATCGCAAAACGGGGGAAATTTTCGCGCTTTATTGTATAAAACCTAAGAAGGATCGAGGTTTCTCTCTTGTTGCTATTAGGGTTACGATAAGGAGAGTGTGATGAATTTCTACATGACTTCTTTTGAAACTAGAGTTTGCGAGATGATTTGAATTGTATTTCAAAGAGAATTCATAACACAAATGAATTATAAGATAAATAGTATACAAGTGAATTATGAATTCATAAGTCATGCACATATCTCATATATACCAAATTATTGAAATAAATATCAAATTTATATACATACATTACAAAGAAATACCAAAAACTTTACAAATAGCTCATAAGACAAAACTTGAGCTTTATTGATATGCACACATAGATACATTGTCATTACAATATCCATTTTACAAGAATTGATGAATAATAAAAGACAGAAAATAAAATTACATAAATGGAATTGATCCTAAACTAAAATCTTCATCAATCTTCATTTAGTCACTCTCCAATTCTTGATTCATCTTGGAAAGCTGCAAAACAGGGGCAAATAGAAGCATTTGTCCAGAACTAAGTGTCAGTGACACTTGGCAGTGAAAATAAATAGAATTGGGGATGATAAGCTTGGAGGCAGGGAGCAAGTTCCAACCCAGGACAAGGGGGAACACAGCACCAGGCATCAATAGCAGCCATGAGTGGTGCACAAGACAGCACACCACACTCACACACATGAGCTATCGACCACAAGGACACCAAATGATGGTGCTATAAGTAGCACAGTACATTGAGATAGGGATGAATCATCAGTTCATCAAGCAAGAACAGCAAGAAAAACCAGCAAGGTAAAACCACACAGTTATCTAGAGAAATCCACCACCAAAACCAACCCAGCACCCAAATATCATGGTGACGTAAGGTATAGATCGACCAGGAGCTAGGAGGTGAAGGGATGTGATCACAACAACCATCTAGAAGCACTGCAACAACACAAAATTACTCTCTAGGAGCTGGAGCAAGGTATATTTCATACCTGAATGGATCTTATGATCCAATCCATCATAAGCATGCTCATACACACTTGGTGTGGAGCAGATTGCTCCACTGGGTATCTCATCACTTGGTATTCACCAAGTGATGCCAGACAGAAGAGGCCAGACCAAGAACTAGTGGATCCAGTCACTGGATATGCTTAAGTGCTAGCTATCCATGTCACTAAAACCCTAGAACAATATCAACTAGATAACCTAGCACCCTATGGTGTATTCAACCATCAGATTCACCCATTTTCATAAAAAGCATCCACAGGGCATTCACCTTGGTGATTCCCAACTGTGGAGTTTATTATATTTTCATAAAAGCCACCAAATAGCCCAATAGGATGCAACTAGATGCAGTAGACAACTACCGAGGTCACAAACCAGCTTAACATGCAAGCACAGACACACATGCAGCTTGTGTTCATCACCACACAGGTTCAGACAAGAATTTCTATTCCAAAATGATATTGGAATTCATTTAAGCAAAAGTTGATACAATTGAATCATAACCAGTACATAGTTCATCAAGGATAACTGCTAGAATTTAAAACCTGGCAACAACATGACATGCATAGAAGGATTACTGAAGCAAATGCTTCAGTAATGCCTATCTGGCTACCAAAGCTAGTAACCAAGTAGTAATACAAGCTTAATTAAACCAATTAACCCTCAAGCATGCACACAATCCACTGGTGAAATACCAATAGTAGCACAAGCTATGCAGAGTGAGAATTAATTCTCAATAAGCTTTACAGGGTAATCATTTGGCAACCAGCAAGGTCTGGAGTGTCTAGCCCAAGGCTAGAACAACAGCCAAGCAAAACAAAGACATCAACCATGAGTATCTGATGATCCAATGGATCAATTGGATCATGCACAAGGTACTGAGCACATCACTAGCAGCACAAGTGTCAACGTAACAGCACAACATGACTGTAAGCATCACCAACAAGCAAGGGCATAGCTATTTACCTAGACAAGCAAGGATAGAATGCCAGTAAGCATAAGCAGCATCACAAACATGTATAGCATAGCTCAGGAGTAGACAATGGAGCAGCACAGCTAGTAATTACATAGCACAGAGCAGCACATAACCATGGCCAGCAACCAGCAAAGGTTAGGGCTAGAGTTGAGCAAGGATTCGAGGCAAGGAGTAACCACAACAAGGTCTTGGAGATCATATGATCATCAGGAAGAACAGAAGCATGGAGGCGAACAGACATGGGGAAGAGAGAGGGGAGGACCATGGAGACTTACTAGCGCCTTGAAGCAAGAGCTACGGCATGGCGAGGCAGTGCCCGCGCGGCCGTAGCAATTGCAAATCCAGGGAGGACACCGACGTTACGTCGACGATCTCCGTGGACGGCACAGCACCACGGGGACGAAGGCACATGTGCTACCGAAGCAGCACCCACGCCAAGTCGGTCCCAGGGGAGAGCAGGCGTAGACGACAAGGTTCACGGCTCGCCGGAGACCACCAATCGCCGGAGGCGATTCTCTCCCAGATCTGGCAGGGTGGCGATCTGGAGGAGGAGGAAGGAATCGGCGAAACCGTGCGGTCAGATCGGTAGATCTCCGTAGGGCGGTTCAGGCGGTGTCGATGGCGACGTCAGGGGCGGATGGAGTTGGCCGGAGAGTGGCGGCGGCCATGGCGGCGATGCCATCGCCTCGTAGTCGCCTGCGTGCTAGGGTTAGGTCGCCTGAGAGAGATGAGTGGTGGGTCGACTAGGTCGGTGTCCATCGATGGGGGCTTTGGCTCAGCCAAATGGGCCGACCCAAATGGGCCCAAGTGGTTAATTTTATGGGCTAGGGTTATTTAGGTAATTTCACAATTTCGAATAACCCCTGAATTTTATAAAATTCCAAACAAATTATTTAAACCTTTAAAAATCCAAGCAAAATAAGATTAGTGAATAATAAATTATTCTTAACAAGAATAAAATAAGAAATGGAATTTCTTAAGGAATTCCAAATTTTGAAAATTTTAAATTCAAATTTAAACTATATATTTTAAATTGTAATCTTCCTTGGATTTAAAAAATCAAGGAAAATTCAAAATGAATTCAAATAATTATTATTCAAATAATTCCAAAGGGAATTCTATTATTCCAAGTAATTTCTTTGAAAATTAAGATTTTCCAAAAAGGGAAAATCTTAATAATTCAAAACTCATTAAAAATTCCAAAATAAGGAAACTCTATTTTCAAATTCCTTATTTGAAATAAATATTTTCCAAAGGAAAATATCAACTATTTTTCAATTCTTTTCTTATCAAAGAAAAGCAATGTTAAGGTATTTAAAAGAGTTATAAATTACTGCCGAAGGGACAAATACTTAACCCTAAAACGTAATAATCATGACGGGGTAAGGGATTCAACATGAAATATACATCCATTCATGCATCATTTGGATCTTATAACATTGTCTTTACCAGACAATGATGCTTCTTTACGGAACCCGAGGTCCAAGTTCCATCCAACGCATCGAACCGCACTATGTTGCGGTCACCGAGCAAGTTCACGCTTGCTCATGCCATATTGATTATGTTATATCAATTTACTCGCAAGCTATATACTTATCACTCCTGCATTGAAAATGAAATGTTACTTTTCCAATTAATTGAAAATGAAATGTTACTTTTCCAATTATGAATATGACTATGTGGCAGGCAATGGAACCATGGTATGTATTGATGGTGGAGGTTCCATTGCAAGGGTTCTACTCATCTAGGACTAATTACCAATGCCGTCTAGTGATTCTAGCGTCGTACATTGCGCGTTAACCATAAGATATATAATGGCTCTAGGGAAGTCAGTTGTATCTTTTCCCTCTCGCATATCAACGGACTAGTGATAAGGGTTGCCTGGATCGGTCTATCTATTGGTAAAGGTGAGGATGGTGGTCCGTAACGGTCTACCATTAGATATAGGAGAGGGCAGACTTATTAAAAGTCTATGAAGGATTGTAAGGGTTGTCCGGGTCGGTCTATCTATGGTGTATAGGACAGGGCATACTAATTGTTCGGAACGGTCTACCGTAATGGTATAGGGGAGAACAAATGCCTGGGTCGGTCTCTCCATAGATAAAGGACAGGACAGACTTACAAAAGGGTGTGTCTGCGGGGTCGTGGAGAAGGCAGTGATTGGCTTGGTTCTTATGCCGGGCCTCACACCAAGGAAGTGTGGACGGGAAAGTACGCCCGGTTCGCAACAAGGATAAGTTCTCTTATGGGAAAAGTAACGCCTCTGCAGAGTGTATTAAATTGTGGCTTGTCATTCCCAGTTCCAGGAAGGGAACTACGAATGCGGCAGGAAAGGAACTCCATGAAGTTCTGGTCAACCTGTGAAGGCTGGCGGGCATAGTTTTCAATATAAAATCAACCTTTTGAAGAAATGTTTGCGAAACATGCATTGACCTGAGACTTTCTGGTCAAAGGTCATAGCTAGAGCATCAAACACCTTTTCTCTTTTGAACTTGTTGATTACCTCTGTACTCACTTTCTTTCGACACCCTTGCTAGACTGTGACAATGAAGCGGAAGCCAATAATAGAGGACCTGAAGGGGACTACGAATTGGTCTACGAGGAACCTGATCTGACCGGAGGATTGGAAGGCATGGACTATGGGATAGTCTATGGAGCTGACGACAATGAGGTGGAGGGGTAGTTTCTACCCTAGTCAACTTAGAGCCGAGCAGCGTAGTGGCATACCTAAATAAGTTGTTGAGCTCAGTTTAAACTTTATGTTGAGTTGTAAGAGTTTCATATTAGTATCTTTAGGTGTTCTCATCGGACCTGTGAGAATACCAACTTGTTAGGACCATGTATGTAATATAATCTGGAGTGTTATGACCTGCAATGTTTCTATTGTACCACTCTGAGGGATGTGATAATTGTGAAGAAGTCCCTTCATGAAGATCATATCAACGACTTGTATACTACAACAAGCAGTGGTATGCTGGGTCACCGCAGCTGGTATCAGAGCAAATGTTGCGACCTTAGGTTGGAAAAACCTAGTAAAGGGAAAAGACCTGTAGAAATCAAGTAGGAATAGTAAATAATTCTCTAGAAATATGGTGTTTATTCACTTGAGAATAGCAAAAATCATATCTTTTAGCCATATGTGACTGTGTGTATTTCGCGGACCTATTCATCATTCCCATGAAGGACATATCCGTCATCTTAGGGATGGACTGGTTGACGGAGAATGGAGCGGTGATAAATTGTGGAGATAAAACAGTATCACTCCGCAACTCCATTGGAAGTCAGATAGTATTTCAGGGAGACAAGTACACCCAATTGGAGATAGGATTGGACTTAAACAGTCTGAAGGAGGAAAGGATCGAAGAAATTCCAGTGGTGATTGAGTTTCAAGATGTATTTCCTAAAGAATTACCGGGTATGCCACCCGATAGGGAGATATAATTCACCATAGATCTGATTCCAGGAACAACACCAATATCTCAACCACCATATAATATGGGACCCAAGGAGTTAGTAGAATTGAAAGCCCGGATTGATGAACTGGAACGAAGGGATTCATACAAGAAAGTGTGTCACCTTGGGGAACACCAGTTATCTTTGTGGATAAGAGACATGGAGGTAGAAGAATGTGTGGAGATTATAGGAATCTCAACAATGTAACAATCAAGAACAAGTATCCTTTACCCAGAATACAAGATCTATTTGATCAAGTTCAAGGAGCAGGTGTTTTCTCGAAGATAGATTTGAGGTCAGGATACCATCAAATCAAGATCAAGAAGGAAGATGTTCCAAAAACAACTTTTGTATCAAGGTATGGACACCATGAATACTTGGTTGTACCATTTGGACTAACAAATGCACCAGCTATTTTCATGAATTTGATGAATAGGATATTCATGAAGTACTTGGACAAGTTTGTGATAGTGTTCATTGATGACATTTTGATATATTCCAAAGACAAAGAAGAACATGCAAACCATTTAAAGATTGTTTTGCAAATTTTGAGGGAGCATCAGCTATATGCTAAGTTCAGCAAATGCAAGTTTTGGATGGATAGCATAGAATTCCTTGGACATGTCATTAGCAAAGAGGGTATAGCAGTAAATCCAAGTAAGGTTCAGTCTATATTGGAATGGAAATCACCCAAAAATGCTAAGGAAATCAAAGGATTTCTTGGGATGGCAGGTTACTACCGAAGATTCATAGAGGGATTTTCAAAGATTGCAGGGCCAATGACCAAGTTACTTAAGAAAAACACCCCATTTGTGTGGTCAGAAGAATGCGAAGCTAGTTTCCAGAAACTTAAAGAGAAGTTGACTACAGCACCAGTACTAGCAGTTCTAGAACCAGGAAAGGATTATACGGTATATTGTGACGCTTACAAGAATGGACTTGGATGTGTTCTGATGCAAGATCATAAAGTAATAGCTTATGGATCAAGACAACTGAAGCCACATGAACATAACTATCCAGTACATGACTGGCAGTTGCCGTGGGAGTTGGAAATCTTTGTGGTGTAACTTTTCTTCAGTTCCCCGGCAACGGCGCCAGAAAATATGCTTGATACGCGTACAACACGCGTCCGTTGGGAACCCCAAGAGGAAGGTGTGATGCGCACAGCGGCAAGTTTTCCCTCAGAAAGAAACCAAGGTTTATCGAACCAGGAGGAGCCAAGAAGCACGTTGAAGGTTGATGGCGGCGGGATGTAGTGCGGCGCAACACCAGGGATTCCGGCGCCAACGTGGAACCTGCACAACACAACCAAAGTACTTTGCCCCAACGAAACAAGTGAGGTTGTCAATCTCACCGGCTTGCTGTAACAAAGGATTAGATGTATAGTGTGGATGATGATTGTTTGCAAAGAACAGTAAAGAACAAGTATTGCGAGTAGATTTGTATTTCAAGTATAAAAGAATGGACCGGGGTCCACAGTTCACTAGAGGTGTCTCTCCCATAAGATAGCATGTTGGGTGAACAAATTACAGTCGGGCAATTGACAAATAGAGAGGGCATAACAATGCACATACATGACATGATGAATATTGTGAGATTTAATTGGGCATTACGACAAAGTACATAGACCGCTATCCAAGCATGCATCTATGCCTAAAAAGTCCACCTTCGGGTTATCATCCGAACCCCTTCCGGTATTAAGTTGCAAAACAACGAGACAATTGCATTAAGTATGGTGCGTAATGTAATCAATAAGTACATCCTCGGACATAGCATCAATGTTTTATCCCTAGTGGCAACAAGTACATCCATAACCTTAGAGGTTTCTGTCACTCCCCGCATTCACGGAGACATGAACCCACTATCGAGCATAAATACTCCCTCTTGGAGTTAAGAGCAAAAACTTGGCCAGAGCCTCTACTAATAACGGAGAGCATGCAAGATCATAAACAACACATAGGTAATAGATTGATAATCAACATAACATAGTATTCTCTATCCATCGGATCCCGACAAACACAACATATAGAATTACAGATAGATGATCTTGATCATGTTAGGCAGCTCAGAAGATCCGACAATGAAGCACATGAGGAGAAGACAACCATCTAGCTACTGCTATGGACCCATAGTCCAGGGGTGAACTACTCACTCATCACTCCGGAGGCGACCATGGCGGTGAAGAGTCCTCCGGGAGATGAATCCCCTCTCCGGCAGGGTGCCGGAGGTGATCTCCGTAATCCCCCGAGATGGGATTGGCGGCGGCGGCGTCTCTGGAAGGTTTTTCGTATCGTGGCTCTCGGTACTGGGGGTTTCGCGACGAAGACTATATGTAGGCGGAAGGACAGGTCAGGGGGCCACACGAGGGCCCCACACAACAGGCCGGCGCGGCCCAGGCCCAGGCCGCGCCGCCATAGTGTGTGGCCGCCTCGTGGCCCCACTTCGTCTCTCTTCGGACTTCTGGAAGCTTCGTGGAAAAATAGGCCCCTGGGCGTTGATTTCGTCCAATTCCGAGAATATTTCCTTACTAGGATTTCTGAAACCAAAAACAGCAGAAAACAACAACTGGCTCTTCGGCATCTCGTTAATAGGTTAGTGCCGGAAAATGCATAAACACGACATATAATGTGTATAAAACATGTAGATATCATCAATAATGTGGCATGGAACATAAGAAATTATCGATACGTCGGAGACGTATCAGCATCCCCAAGCTTAGTTCCTGCTCGTCCCGAGCAGGTAAACGATAACAAAGATAATTTCTGGAGTGACATGCCATCATAACCTTGATCATACTATTGTAAACATATGTAATGAATGCAGCGATCAAAACAATGGTTATGACATGAGTAAACAAGTGAATCATAAAGCAAAGACTTTTCATGAATAAAAGTCTTGCATAAGAGTTAACTCAAAAAGCAATAAATCAAAGTAAAGGTATTGAAGCAACACAAAAGAAGATTAAGTTTCAGCGGTTGCTTTCAACTTGTAACATGTATATCTCATGGATAATTGTCAATATAGAGTAATATAACAAGTGCAATATGCAAGTATGTAGGAATCAATGCACAGTTCACACAAGTGTTTGCTTCTTGAGGTGGAGAGAAATAGGTGAACTGACTCAACATAAAAGTAAAAGAAAGGTCCTTCGCAGAGGAAAAGCATCGATTGCTATATTTGTGCTAGAGCTTTTATTTTGAAAACAAGAAACAATTTTGTCAACGATAGTAATAAAGCATATGTATCATGTAAATTATATCTTACAAGTTGCAAGCCTCATGCATAGTATACTAATAGTGCCCGCACCTTGTCCTAATTAGCTTGGACTACCGGATCATCGCAATACACATGTTTTAACCAAGTGTCACAAAGGGGTACCTCCATGCCGCCTGTACAAAGGTCTAAGGAGAAAGCTCGCATTTTGGATTTCTCGCTTTTGATTATTCTCAACTTAGACATCCATACCGGGACAACATGGACAACAGATAATGGACTCCTCTTTAATGCATAAGCATGTGGCAACAATTAGTATTCTCATATGAGATTGAGGATATATGTCAAAACTGAAACTTCCACCATGATTCATGGCTTTAGTTAGCGGCCCAATGTTCTTCTCTAACAATATGCATGCTCCAACCATTAAGGTGGTAGATCTCTCTTACTTCAGACAAGACGGACATGCATAGCAACTCACATGATATTCGACAAAGAGTAGTTGATGGCGTCCCCAGGAACATGGTTATCGCACAACAAGCAACTTAATAAGAGATAAAGTGCATAAGTACATATTCAATACCACAATAGTTTTTAAGCTATTTGTCCCATGAGCTATATATTGCAAAGGTAAAGAATGGAAATTTTAAAGGTAGCACTCAAGCAATTTACTTTGGAATGGCGGAGAAATACCATGTAGTAGGTAGGTATGGTGGACACAAATGGCATAGTGGTTGGCTCAAGGATTTTGGATGCATGAGAAGTATTCCCTCTCGATACAAGGTTTAGGCTAGCAAGGTTATTTGAAACAAACACAAGGATGAACCGGTGCAGCAAAACTCACATAAAAGACATATTGTAAACATTATAATACTCTACACCGTCTTCCTTGTTGTTCAAAACTCAATACTAGATATTATCTAGACTTTAGAGAGACCAAATATGCAAACCAAATTTAGCAAGCTCTAGGTGTTTCTTCATTAATGGGTGCAAAGTATATGATGGAAGAGCTTAAACATGAGCACAACAATTGCCAAGTATCAAATTATTCAAGACATTTAAGAATTACTACATGTAGCATTTCCCGATTCCAACCATATAACAATTTAACGAAGAAGATTCAACCTTCGCCATGAATACTATGAGTAAAGCCTAAGGACATACTTGTCCATATGCAACAGCGGAGCGTGTCTCTCTCCCACACAATGAATGCTAGGATCCATTTTATTTAAAAAAAACAAAAACAAAAACAAACAGACGCTCCAAGCAAAGCACATAAGATGTGACGGAATAAAAATATAGTTTCAGGGGAGGAACCTGCTAATGTTGTCGATGAAGAAGGGGATGCCTTGGGCATCCCCAAACTTAGACGCTTGAGTCTTCTTAAAATATGCAGGGGTGAACCACCGGGGCATCCCCAAGCTTAGAGCTTTCACTCTCCTTGATCATATTGCATCATTCTCCTCTCTTGATCCTTGAAAACTTCCTCCACACCAAACTCGAAACAACTCATTAGAGGGTTAGTGTACAATAAAAATTAACATGTTCAGAGGTGACACAATCATTCTTAACACTTCTGGACATTGCATAAAGCTACTGGACATTAATGGATCAAAGAAATTCATCCAACATAGCAAAAGAGGCAATGCGAAATAAAAGGCAGAATCTGTCAAAACGGAACAGTCCGTAAAGATGGATTTTATTGAGGCACCAGACTTGCTCAAATGAAAATGCCCAAATTGAATGAAAGTTGCGTACATATCTGAGGATCACGCACGTAAATTGGCTTAATTTTCTGAGCTACCTACAGGGAGGCAGGTCGAAATCCGTGACAGCAAAGAAATCTGTAACTGCGCAATAATCCAAATCTAGTATGAACTTTACTATCAAAACTTTACTTGGCACAACAAAACACAAAACTAAGATAAGGAGAGGTTGCTACAGTAGTAAACAACTTCCAAGACTCAAATATAAAACAAAAATACTGTAGTAAAAACATGGGTTGTCTCCCATAAGCGCTTTTCTTTAACGCCTTTCAGCTAGGCGCAGAAAGTGTTTATCAAGTGTTATCGAGAGATGAGGCATCAACATCGGGGTTTGGAGTTTCTGAACCATGCATAGTATATTAGATACATAAGTTTCAGCGGCTCCCTTTTCATTAGTCTTGGGCTTGCTACTCTCATCAAACAAATTTTCAGGAACAAGCCAAGCATAGTTATTTTCTAGCGCTTCATTCATCGCTAGGAGCTTACATGGTATTGGTGCTTTGATCTCCCCACCATCACTAATGTTATTAGTGTACCTTACTCTCTCCATGTCCATCTTTTCAAGGATACTAACAAAATTGGTATAAGAACCAAGCATCTTATATTTAATAAAGACCTTTCTAGCCTCTCTTGCTATACCACCAAATTCTCTAAGAAGGGTTTCTAAAACAAAATCTTTCTTTTCCCCTTCTTCCATATCACCGAGTGTAAGAAACATGTGTTGGATTATAGGATTGAGATTAACAAATTTAGTTTCCAACATGCGAACTAAAGCAGCAACAGCAATCTCATAAGTAGGAGCAAGTTCTACCAAATGTCTATCTTCAAAATCTTCAACGGTACTAACATGATTGAAAAATTCTTCTATATTATTTCTCCCAACTATAGACCCACGTCCTACCGGTATGTCTTTTACGGTAAAATTAAAAGGAAACATGATGAAGCAAGTAAAGTAAATGCAAGTAACTAATTTTTTTGTGTTTTTAATATAGAGTGCAAGACAGTAAATAAAGTAAAGCTAGCAACTAATTTTTTTTTGTGTTTTGATATAATGCAGCAAACAAAGTAGTAAATAAAGTAAAGCAAGAGAAAAACAAAGTAAAGAGATTGGATTCTGGAGACTCCCCTTGCAGCGTGTCTTGATCTCCCCGGCAACGGCGCCAGAAAATATGCTGGCAGTTGCCGTGGGAGTTGGAAATCTTTGTGGTGTAACTTTTCTTCAGTTCCCCGGCAACGGCGCCAGAAAATATGCTTGATACGCGTACAACACGCGTCCGTTCGGAACCCCAAGAGGAAGGTGTGATGCGCACAGCGGCAAGTTTTCCCTCAGAAAGAAACCAAGGTTTATCGAATCAGGAGGAGCCAAGAAGCACGTTGAAGGTTGATGGCGGCGGGATGTAGTGCGGCGCAACACCAGGGATTCCTGCGCCAACGTGTAACCTGCACAACACAACCAAAGTACTTTGCCCCAACGAAACAGTGAGGTTGTCAATCTCACCGGCTTGCTGTAACAAGGGATTAGATGTATAGTGTGGATGATGATTGTTTGCAAAGAACAAGTAAAGAACAAGTATTGCGAGCAGATTTGTATTTCAGTATAAAAGAATGGACCGGGGTCCACAGTTCACTAGAGGTGTCTCTCCCATAAGATAGCATGTTGGGTGAACAAATTACAGTCGGGCAATTGACAAATAGAGAGGGAATAACAATGCACATACATGACATGATGAATATTGTGAGATTTAATTGGGCCTTACGACAAAGTACATAGACCGCTATCCAGCATGCATCTATGCCTAAAAAGTCCACCTTCAGGTTATCATCCGAACCCCTTCCAGTATTAAGTTGCAAAACAACAGACAATTGCATTAAGTATGGTGCGTAATGTAATCAATAACTACATCCTCGGACATAGCATCAATGTTTTATCCCTAGTGGCAACAGTACATCCATAACCTTAGAGGTTTCGTCACTCCCCGCATTCACGGAGACATGAACCCACTATCGAGCATAAATACTCCCTCTTGGAGTTAAGAGCAAAAACTTGGCCGAGCCTCTACTAATAACGGAGAGCATGCAAGATCATAAACAACACATAGGTAATAGATTGATAATCAACATAACATAGTATTCTCTATCCATCGGATCCCGACAAACACAACATATAGAATTACAGATAGATGATCTTGATCATGTTAGGCAGCTCACAAGATCCGACAATGAAGCACATGAGGAGAAGACAACCATCTAGCTACTGCTATCACTACTAGGGAAAGGCTTATAGCCGCACTCCTTACCGCCGGCAAATACGAGCTGAAGATGCCGGCGGTAATACCTTCCAGGGGGGCCTAACAGTACCGCCGGCGAACACGTAGGACGGCGCCGGGGGTAGCTCCTTTACCGCCGGCGAAACGAAAATTGAGGCGCCGGGGGTGCAATGGGCCGCGGGGTCCCATTTGGGCCTAGCCTTACCGCCGGCGTATTGGGCCCAAACCGCCGGGGATACTGGGCTCTACCGCCGGCGAACGCGCGCAGTAGATGCCGGCGGTATTGCCGAGCCAGGGTGGGCCACCTGGCCTTAACTTACCGCCGGCGTTTTATGTTGTAGGCGCCGGCGGTAACGTGCCCTACCCCCGGCATTTTGGGTTGTAGGCGCCGGCGGTAACACTGGGCATGTCCATTTAATTAGGACGACCAGCCACCTACCACCACCCACACACACTCATATGTGATGGAAAATCAACCCAAGCACTAGTTAGCTCATTCCCCCACCCATTTTAGCTATTTCAACCAATAAAATATGATGTATTTGAGCAAATCATGCACTACCTAGCCCCTCTAGCATGATTTGCATAATCTAGATCTAGATCTATGTCCTCCCACCACCTTTTCCACTAGATCTAGCTAGATCTCTCCATTTCTTAGATCTCTAGATCTCTCAAGCATTAAAGTCGACGTGTGGCGTCTCTCGGGTGCATTTGGACGTCGCGGCAACTAATAGGTACATAACTAAATGAGTGGAATGTTCATATGTTGGCGAAAATTCGCGGTTATATCACTAGTACTAGTGGTGGCAAAAGGTGGTCCATATATGTAAATGTATTGTTTTGCATTTGTTTACGCGTGCAGGAACATTGAGTTGCCAATGTTTTTGCCGGAATGTTGATTAACTTCCGTTCCGGTGAATTTTGGAACTCCAGCATGACAATATTTAGCAAAGGTCATGCCGAATTTTTTCCGTGAAAATCGAGACGGCGGTGTAATCAATTATCTTGTCTTGTAGGCGGTGATGGTCATCGCGATGAGGGAAAGCGTCGTGGATAGATACGTGGAACGCGCGACGGCCGACATGTATCGAAATAAGCGAAAGGATATAATGTGTCCTTGTCGAAGATGCAAGCTAGGATCGTTGTTTGACCCCTTCTCGGGCATAGTGAATCAACACCTGCTCGGGTATAGTTTCATGGAGGGGCATACTCGGTGGATGAGTGATGATGGCGATGATGATATCGATGGTGATGATGATGGAGATGATGATGGTGGAGATGATGATAACGAAGGTGATGGAGAGGATGCCCCACACGACAATGGAGAGGAGGTTGAAGAGGATGGCGCACACGTTGATGGTGATCAAGAAGGCCGGGAAGAACATGCGGCCGACGAGGACATGAGTAGAAATACCCCGCTAACCGCGGCCGTGCAGGACCGTCATGTTCAGGAACTTCTTCTCAGCAACACATCGACCGACCCCAAAATCGCTGGTAGACGGAAGGCTAAGCTGGATCAACTCGAGGTAGACTCGAGAACTCCGTTGTACGATGTAGCTCGTGGGACGGAGGAGAGCCGTCTGAGATACGCTCTCGATATTATGGAGATGAAGGCAAAGCACAAATGGACGGACACAAGCGTGGAAGAACTCTTCGGATACTTGAAGATCCACTTTCCTAAAGATAACACGTGTGCCGATAGCCTACAGGAGGCCAAGAAAATCGTGTGCCCTCTCGATTTACCGCACCAGAAATACCACGCATGCATCAGTGACTGCGTAATATATCGGAACGAGCATGCCAATCTCGATACATGCCTACAGTGTGGCAAATCTCGATACAAGAGAGGGACAAGAAAATCTCCTCGAAAAGTTGTGTGGTACTTCCCGCTCACGCCCCGCCTGCAGCGGTACTTCGTGGACCCCAAGGAAGCAAAGCTCATGCGCTGGCACGCGGAAAGAAAGGAGGCGGTGATGCGTGATGTGGAGCGGGTTGAAAACCCGAGTGCTAACACACCCTTCGGATGCAAGCCGGTGGAAAACATTAGACGATGAGTATTACGAAGAATTCGGGAAAGAACCAAGGAACATCAGGTTGGGTGCGAGCACCGACGGACTCAATCCGTTTGGGAACCAAAGCAGCAAGCACAGCACACTGGCCCGTGTTTGTATGGATGTACAACCTCCCTCCATGGCTATGCCTGAAGAAGAAGTACATACACATGAGTATGCTAATCCAAGGGCCGACGCAGCCAGGGAGCGATATCAACCTCGTATCCGGAGCTATTGAAGGAGGAGCTAGTCACTCTGTGGGAGGAAGGGATAGAAACTTGGGACGCCTACGGACAAGAAACTTTCCGTATGAAAGCCGCACTGTTGACAACGGTGCAGGACTATCTTGGATACGGATATATCGCGTGCCAGGTGTGCCACGGACACAAGGCATGTGTGAGGTGCATGGAAAAGACGCCGTTTTTACAGCTGGGTAAGGATCCCGGGTCTTCAAAAACCGTCTACATGAGGCATCGAATGTGGCTTCCCAAGAATGACCCGTGGAGGAAGCGTGGAGACCTGTTCAATGGGAAGGATGAGGTCGAGGGACCTCCACCTAGGAGAAGCGGCGAAGAGATAGATACTCTGTTGAAAAACTGGAAAGATCTGCCCTCCGGCGGGTAAGATAAAGATGCAGAAGCGGAAGAAAGGAGACAAGAGAAAGAAAAAGGAACCCGGGCCGCTCTTGGGGGTATGGAAAAGGAGGTCCGTGTTTTGGGACTTGCCGTATCGGAAGATCCTCGGTACGCCTCATAGCCTTGATGTCATGCATATCACGAAGAACGTGTGTGAGAGCTTGCTTGGTACTCGTGCTCAACATGCCGGAGAGGACCAAAGACGGTTCGAAAGCAAGACACGACCTGATGGCCCTTGATATCGAAAAGAGCTTCATTTCGCCCGGGTTGACCAGGAAACCGAGGAGGAGGAAACGGATAGTCGCAAACGCAAAAGGGTGGCCAAGCAGCAGCGAAACTCCTCGCCCCTCCTGCTTCACTCTAAATCCCGATGAGCTCGAACAATTCTTCAAGTGCCTACTAGAAGTCAAATTTCCCCTAGGCTACGCGGGGCTGATACGCAGATGGCTGGACCCGACGAAAAAAATCTTCAGCGGGATGAAGTCTCATGACTGTCATGTCATGATCACGCAGATACTTCCAATTGCTATCCGAGGGATAATGGAACCGCACGTTCGTGCGACGCTGACTGACCTATGTAACGTCTTCGACGTCATCACTCGAAAGTCGATAACCGTCAAGAAACTCGGGAGGCTGCAGGAAGAGATCGTCACCATCCTATGCGAGATGGAGATGTACTTCCCGCCCGCATTCTTTGACATCATGGTCCATCTGCTGGTGCATATAGTGGACGATATCGAGGATCTTGGGCCCGCGTTCCTTCACAACATGATGGCGTTAGAAAGAATGAATGGCTTCATCAAAGGATACGTTCGTAACAGGGCACATCCGGATGGAAGCATCGTCCAGGGCTTTCTCACCAAGGAGTGCATCTCTTTCTGCAAGAATTATTTAAACGAGGACGACCCACATCCGGTTGGATTGCCCGCCAACAAGCACCTCGGCAGATTCGAGGGAGTAGGCCACAACGCTGGCAGGAGGGAACTCGACGCGGATCAAGATGATAGGAGAACGAGACTTTAATAGGGCCCACTTAGTAGCACTACAGCACATGAACGAGGTAGAGCCTTGGGTGGATCAGCACATAAACATGATCAAGAGCAGGCCTGACAAGCCGATGACGGAAGAAGAGGTATTTAGAGCGCACAAATCCTCTTTCGCGAGCTGGTTCAAAGACCAGATTGATGCCAATCCCCCACCAATGGCAAGCGGCGTAGACAAAATGATATTAGCCTTGTCTTGTTGGCCCGCCCCCAACCTCATGACTTATCAGAAATACGACATCAATGGTTACACATTCTCCACAGAGGAGATAGACAACAGAAGCGACTATCAGAACTCGGGTGTGACGATGGAATCGTACACGTGTGAAGAGAACAAAATGTACTACGGAAGGATCGAGGAAATCTGGGAGCTCGACTACGTCGGGGAGAAGCTACCGATGTTTCGTGTCAGATGGGCTACGGACGTCACAAAAGAAGATGCGTATGTCACCACCATGCGACCGCCCCCAAATCCAAGACCAAGAACCCCACCGCGCAAAATGAGCCTTGGGTATTGGCTAAGCACGTCGAGCAATGCTTCTTCATAACCGACCCGTCAAGGCCCAGCCGTGTTGTCGTAAGGAGAGGAAAAAGGGCCCTCGTCGGAATGGATGGAGTTGCCGACGAGCAAGACTTCGACGGCCTCGTCGGAGACCCAATGATGGAAGAACCCGATGAAGACGATAGAACCTACACACTAAGAAGAAGAAGAAGGACGACGCTACCTAGGTCAAGTGTTCCTCCGTACACAAGGAGTCGCGACGATACCGGTGGGGTCACAAGGACCAAGCGGAAGGGACTTTGAAGTCATTTGTGTATTTATAATAATTATCTCTCGAACAACCATTTGTCCTTCTCAAGTGTATCCTAAATTTATGTCTTGGTTTTTTATCGGATCTCGCCGAAAGTACTTTGAATTCATTCAAGAATTAAAATCATCAATTTATGTCTCGCAATTTATCCTTCATTGGTTTATTTTATCGGATGTTGCCAAAGGACTTTACAATTTATCTAGATAACTAAAAACAATAAAAAAAGGTCTTAAGAAAAGAAAAAAAAGTTGCCAAAGGACTTTACAATTTATCTAAATAACTAGAAACAATAAAAAAAAGGTCTTAAGAAAAGAAAAAAAGGGTGCCTTTTTTGCACCCACAGGGATTCGAACCCTGGGTGCTTCGGCTGTGCAGAAGCGACTGGAACCACTGTGCTAAGTAATCAGTTTTGATTAATCAACATGTTTATTGAACTAAAGGTGTCTCGCCAGCTGAAGGAAAAAAAAACTTACCCCCGGCGAATTAGGCTCTTTCCGCCGGTGGTAACAACAAGTAGGCCCACTCGTTAGTGGTCGTAAACTTACCGCCGGTGTTTACGCCAAAACGCCGGGGGTAGGCTTGCAATGACTTGTCGTGTGACGCGTTCCCCCACCCCGCACCCCGCACCCCGCACCGTCAAATCGCCAAATCCCCGATCCGCCGATCCCCGCACCCCGCACCGTCGATCCGCCGCCGTCGGCCTCCCTGCTGCCGTCCCTCCCCTGCCGTCGTCCTCCACGCTGCTGCCGCCCCTCCCCTGCCGTCGTCCTCCACGCTGCTGCCGCCCCTCCCCTGCCGTCGTCCTCCACGCTGCTGCCCCCCTCCCCGCCGTCGTCCTCCACGCTGCTGCCGCCCCTCCCCTGCCGTCGTCCTCCACGCTGCTGCCGCCCCTCCCCTCGCGCGGCTCAACTTCCCCGTGGTGGTGATCGACGCCGACGCGGGCCTGCGCAACCTCGACGAGAACCGCGTCCACTCGAGCACCTTGGCCCGCCGCCGCCAGCTGCGACGCCGCTCAGGCCAAGGTCCGCAAGACCGCCGAGAAGCTCCTAATCTCCCATGTGAGTCACCTCCCCCCTTTCCTCCGCGTGAGTTCATGCTTAATTTGGGCAATCCTCTCCCACAGTTTGATGATGCCTGTGAATGGTGCTGCTGCATTTACTC
The DNA here is from genome assembly GCF_022539505.1 of Lolium rigidum. Taxonomy (NCBI): domain Eukaryota; kingdom Viridiplantae; phylum Streptophyta; class Magnoliopsida; order Poales; family Poaceae; genus Lolium; species Lolium rigidum. The sequence goes on from NC_061514.1 coordinate 188,876,710, forward strand.
TCCCTGGAGATGCATATATTCCTCTCCCTGGAGATGTTAAGTTGAATTTCTCTCCCTGGATGCATATATTCCTCTCCCTGGAGATGTTAAGTTGAATTTATGTGCTAAAATGTGGCAATTAAATTTTCTTATAGACATGATTAACTAAGTTATTTCACTTTTCTTATCTTATAATGGAATCCGGGTTTCCGAGCCCCAGCAGCAGCATCTTATTGTTGTGTTATGATACTGCATTAGTGAATTTAAGAATATGTTATGAACAAACATAGTATATTTAAGAATAAGCATAAATAGCAACATTGGAGCTTGCATATCTGCTACGAAAGTTTTAGTGTAGCAGCATATAACATAGAATGTAGAATTCATATGCATGTAATCTGCCAATATGTTTATTGTTTGCAACAGGAATATTAGCACTTGAACAATACTTGTTGCATTTGTCTTTACTCCCGCGAGAGTGGCTATCGGATGCTAGTATGGAAAATCTGTGTGATGCATGTACCCCGATTTGTTGAAGAATCAAATAGTGTTATTTCTTATTGTCTTGAACAACTATAAATGGAAGTTTCCATTTTCTCGTAAAGAAAAAAAATTGCTACTCCCCTATTTTGGAAGCCCTGGTCACATAGGTAAGAGATAATTAGAGATAATCTGGAAAGGATATTATTGGTGTATACTATTTATATATACCGTTAATCATCTCATTTGTCTGTTAAGTGCCTTTGTTCCCTGGAACTACCTTACTTTTTGAAATTTTGACTGTTGAAATCACTAAGTACTGTCAGAGGCCATTTTGTTTACTTATATATGCTGGGAGTAGCAGTTTTCATGCAGATTTTGTGTTTGGATGGTCCAAACTCTGTCATTTCCTTTTGATGGTGGTAGACCTGAGCCTGATGTGGTGGTGGTAGACCTGAGCATGTGTTTGGAAAAGTTGTGTGAAATCTCTCTGCAGGTACACATTGAGTGTCCATGTTTCGCCGGAATGTCGATTAACTTCCGTTCCGGTGAATTTCGGGCACTCCGGCATGACCATTTTTAGCAAAGGTCATGCCGAATTTTCGCATGGCATTGTCTTTCTTCTAGATTGGCAGTGCACTAATGAATTTAGTATAGCTAGGTTCTTTGGTTTTGTCAAATTAAAAATAGGTCAATTATCAAAGGGGAAACTGTATTGGGGGTAATTCTGTGTCTTGGAGGCTGATTGATTCCACCACTCCAGGGATTGTCTTGTGAAATTGTGCTCACTCACTCCTAGTAGATCAGAGATCATGTGTGTAGCTCTTCTTGTATTTGGATGTGTGTTGTAGTATGTAGTTGTACTTTTTTATGGGTTGTGTATTGTAGTTGAAGCACACTTCTAAGTTCCTAGTACTCCTGTGTTGCAGTATCATGTACCAGTACAATTCGCACTTAGCACTTAACATTTCACACAGAGCAAACAGTAACTAGATTTCGTATCATTGTCAAAGACTTTGTTATAGAGAGATATGGACAGGTTCTGGATGAGATGGCCTCTCTCTTTGGCTATTACCAGTAACTAATACTCTTTGGTTATTACCAGTAACTAACACTACTACTACTACATCGGTACTACTGCTTCACATTTTCCCACACTCGGTCCGTCTGCACAGTGTCACTGTGTCAGGCAGGATGAAGTTCAGTAGCCTTCACATGACTAGGTTTAGAGTAACTAATCTTGCAGTATGTAACATTGGTAAAATCAAGTTTAACTCAACTTATTTAGTAGCCTTCACATGACTAGGTTAATCTATCCTGCACACCTCCTAGAAACTGAAATAGGAACTTATTTGAGCAGAATTATGCCGTATATAACAAAGATAACACACATATGTTGTGATGGTACTTGCATAAGCTCATTCATTATGGTTCATTCAGTTTCATTGCATATGAACAAATAGTACTTACTCGGCTCAAACACTTACAGTAGTACTTACTATACTTTTGATGCTATTGTTCTCTAGCTAGCGATGTCGTCTTCTGAGACCCCAACGAAGACGTTGACGGGTCTTCTCAGCGGAAGTTGGATGAGCACTACAGGCTCATGGTCTCGGATCAGCTGGAGGAACTTCCAGGCAGCGATGACGGGTCCTCGGAGGAGGGGGATGATGAGATGGACAACGATGGTGAGGATGAGAGGGCCGCTGCCGACGAGACCACCGACAGTGGCGTTGCCGGGGGTAGCTCGGATACTACTACCGAGGCCAAGAGGAAACGGAAGCGGCGGCGCCCAAACAGGGTCGGCACCACTCGCGACATAATCACCGCGGTGGACGCCAAGACCGGTCTTCCTACTGAGCCCAAGCACGTGGCGAAGGGGTACGGCCTCCAACTGGGAGCAATCCTTCGGGACGTCGTCGACGTCAACGAGACGAAACTCCGAACCAAGAAGAAGCAGCATCTGCAGGCCCAACTCCTTGCGCGGCTGCACGCACGGTATGAGTTCCCCGTGGAATACAAGAACGAGGATCCCAAGGATAACATCGTGAACAGACGAGCCCTCTCTAGGTTCACCAAGAACCTCAGCGGTTATAAAACCATGCTGAGGGGGATGCTTGGTGACAATGAGACTCGGGAAGAGATCCAGGCGCCACTTCCCGCGGATGACGCCGGAGCAGTATAATAAATTTTTGGAAAACGAGGAGCTCGAGTACACCAAAGGACAATCGACCTGGGGAAGGAGCCGGCGGATAAGAACATCGGTCACCACAATCTCGGTTGCCGTGGCTTCGAAGGCAAGCAGGCGGTATGGGACAAGGAGGACCAGGCCTACATAAATGCTGGCCTTGTGCCCCCTTTTGCCAAGTACAAAGACCCACTCTTCAGGGCATATCTCAGGTCCCGATACCATAGAGAATTGGCTGGGAAACGTGTCACGAAACCTGATGTGGTGGTGGGAGTTGAGTTGGTCGCCGATGCGAAGGTGATGGCACTTGAGAAAGCAAGTGGTAAGCAATTTACCAGCCTTATTAATTTGATACTGCTCACCAAGTCCATTACATTCTAAAATTGTTCATGTTACTTCTGGCAGTTGACGGAACAAGCAGCCGCCGAATCAGCTGGCTCCTCGTCCCAGACGTCGACTGGCAAAGTCCCGTGGGACACGCCTTTTATCAGGGGTCTGAACACCGTGAAGGCGCGGCCGCTTTTGGACAAGCCCCACCGTGTCCCCGGCGCCGGAGGAGGTCGCAAGCTTGCCGACTATGGCTTGGACGTGCCCGCAAGCACTAGGGAGTCGCGGCAAGCGCAGAAGGACCGGGAGCACGAGGCTCTTCTGAAAAAGGTGGCCGACTTGGAAACAACCATGGAGCAACGCGTCAGTGCCGAGGTTCAAGCAACGAGTCGAGTGCCGAGGTTCAAGCAACGAGTCGCGCCGAGGTTGCTAGCAAGGTCGATGACGCGCTGGCCAACAGTGGTCAATGAAATCATCCCCGATCTTGTGCTCGTCGATGAAGAATTACTTCGACGCCGGCGGTAAGGGACCGATGCCGGTTATCAGCCTAGGCGCCAAAGAACTCGGACAACCGGCCTCCAACTAGACACGCTCAATGCACACCCAACTTGGTGACTCCACCCGCCGGCAATGTCGGCGCTAGAGAGGATTCGCCGGACCCGGGGGCCCCAGCACTCAGCCCCTCGCTCACCCGCACGCCCGGCCTCGGTCCTTCAACGCGAGCCGAGCTCGACGCCCTCACGGTAACTAATTTAGTCTCTCAAGCTCTACAAATTAGTTACTTTGTTGTCGCGCCTCTCTGACCTACACATGTTTTCACAGGAGAACGCGACTCCTTGCACCTTGCTACAGAATGTGGACAACAAGTTGAAGGCTGTAGCGAGCGGCAGTGTCATCCTGCCAACACAGCGGATTTTCCACTGCGTCAGGATGGATGATAGCGTGAGCCGGGTTCGCGTGAACCGGTCGTTACCGGGATGCCAAGACCTCCATCCTCCTTATCAACCCCCGGAAACGGAAACCCCGCTCACTCTCGGGGACCTCAAGAATCACATCCTTCTATGGCCGAAAGCCCTAATTCGGCTGAACACCGCCGCCTCAGGTTCGGAGGCAAGCTATGGCATGGTCACTCCTCAGGATGCGACGGATGCCCCGAGTCCTCCACCGGCTGGTAGTCCCTTTGGGCCCGATAGCCAGCCCGGCGCGCTCAGCCCGAGAGTCAGCACGGAAACGCGTTGGACATCGATCAAGCTCCAATCGATACGTTCATCGCTGAGATGGAGGGCGACGGGGTTTCTCCTTACAAGCCACCCGCCGATCGTACGCTAAAGAAGAAGTTGTTCCTTTCACAAGAAACTCCCGAGCAGGAAGACACTACCGCCTTCACCGCTCCACCCCGAGTTGGGCTTACCTCGAGGACACTCCTTGGTGCGACCACGGAGGGTATGAAACAAAACGCCACTCCCAGGTTGCAGTAAGAAGAAGGCCAGGAAGCGGAAGAAGTCCGGAGATGTTGCCGCAAGCAAGAAAGTGGTTAATGACAAGTTGCCGACCCCGTGGAGGAAGATGCATCACATAGGCCAGCCTATGCTGCCGGCACACATTGTCCAGCAGGTGACGCCGGATATGAGGAGCTTGCATGATACTGTTCTAATGAAGGAGGACCTACTTCTTCGAGATAGAAATCCCTCTTACCCGGTTTTGACGGCGAAGGTGCCCACTGGCTTTGGCTTTGTCACCACATACCCTCGCGGACTTGATGTTCATTCGATATGAAGACATCTTCAGTGCTCTTGAACATGCAACAGTCTCGACCGAAACTTGGTCCGCCTCCTATCGCTCAGCATGGCGCACGATATCGCCATGGAGAACACAGCGCACATCGCTATCATGGACCCCTTCTACATGACTCCAGCTGTCGTCCGAACGAACAAGCGTTTCTAGCGAAGTACATCAAGGATTTCTTGGTGTTAAACAAGGATAAGAAATGCTTTGTCATACCATATTTCCGCGAGTAAGTATTTGGTTACTAGAGTACCCTCTATTACATTCTTTCATGAATTTCCTTCATAGTTGATCGAGTATGATGGTTTATTTCCATTTTGCGCAGATTCAAGTACTGCACCCTCCTCCTCTTTTACCCGTATCATTCAGATGTCAGTTACCTCGACTCCGGGCTTGATCCAGACAAGGACTTCACCGACCTTAAGTCTACACTTGATAAAGCCCTCAGCGGCTTCATAGCCGAGGTTGGCATCGACAAAATCAGGCATGAGAAGAAAGTGAAAGGTTGCTATGTGTGCAACCACATAACCAAGTTCCCCTGCCTCAAGCAATCGGCGCATGACAATGGGATGGAGGCCTGGTTTGCCATCCTACAGATGAGGTCGATTGTAAGGTCTCAGAACGATCTCTTGTTGCCATCCAGTCTTCAGCGGATGTCCGTGAACATGGCGGACACCACCGATGAAAACGTGAGAGCCGAGTTCCGTGCCATCCAACTGGACCATTTGCACAATACTCGTGGAGGGATGTCTCGCGGTAATGGTGGCTTGTTCCACTATGGTCCCGAACTTTATAAGGCCGAGATAGAAGGCCGATTAGAAGATGGATGTGACGACGTAACATTCAACACGCTCGAGGGCATCCGTCCCTTCCCGCCGAAGCCGACTTGACTCAAACACTTTTGTCCTTTGCAAATGTTAGTCATAAAATTACTTAAGTAATTTCCATGCTTTTTCTTTGCACTACTCTATGTTATATCTCTCTCTACTAATGTACTAACAACTTTCATTTCTTTTTTTCTGTGTTTGCATAGATGACGTACTATGTCGTCTACCACGGCAGGGTTCCTGGAGTCTACGAGGACTGGGAAGACTGTAGGAGGCAGGTCCACCGTTTCAGCGGCAACAGCTACAAGGGGTACACCACTTTTTAGGAGGCGGAAACTCGATATGCCAACTTTCGAGCGGGACAGAGGAGGGAGATGTGGAGGACCCCTTTCATCGTGATGATGCTTGCCGCCACCGTCTCTCTAGTTTATTATGTCATTGTTGTTTAGCTAGGTCATCGACACTGGACTTCTATGTATTTCGTAACATGTGCTACTTCGAGTCGTGATGTTTGAACTATGGTCGACACTTGTGTTATTGATGCATATGCATGCATGTTATGGACATTTCGGGACTTTCTAATGATGTGTATCATTGCCAATGATGTGTATCTTGCTAATGATGTCTATTTTATTGTCATTCTGGTAATTGCCTGTATATTCTATGTATATGCTATGAATTCTGGTGTATATACTCGTGAAATTCGAGTTTTTTATTTTTTCTCCTGTTAATATTACCACTGGCGAAATTTTCATGTATCCCTGGCGTTTTCCAAATCGCCAGCACTACGACCTGATACCCCCGGCGAAATGGGAAGACGCCAGCGGTAAGACTTACCCCCGGCGAATAGGGTAAAACGCCAGTGGTAACGGCACTTACCACCGGCGAATTGGAAGGCGCCGGCGATGAGGCATTACCACCGGCGAGGTGATCGCCGGCGAATGCAAAAACGCCGGCGGTAAGCCATTTCAGGTCGCCGGCGGTAAGGCATTTCCTAGTAGTGTATGGACCCATAGTCCAGGGGTGAACTACTCACTCATCACTCCGGAGGCGACCATGGCGGTGAAGAGTCCTCCGGGAGATGAATCCCCTCTCCGGCAGGTGCCGGAGGTGATCTCCGAATCCCCCGAGATGGGATTGGCGGCGGCGGCGTCTCCCGGAAGGTTTTCCGTATCGTGGCTCTCGGTATCGGGGGTTTCGCGACGAAGACTATATGTAGGCGGAAGGACAGGTCGGGGGCCACACGAGGGCCCCACACAACAGGCCGGCGCGGCCCAGGCCCAGTGCCGCGCCGCCCTAGTGTGTGGCCGCCCGTGGCCCCACTTCGTCTCTCCTTCGGACTTCCGGAAGCTTCGTGGAAAAATAGGCCCCTAGGCGTTGATTTCGTCCAATTCCGAGAATATTTCCTTACTAGGATTTCTGAAACCAAAAACAACGTAAAACAGCAGAATCGGCTCTTCGGCATCTCGTTAATAGGTTAGTGCCGGAAAATGCATAAACACGACATATAATGTGTATAAAACATGTAGATATCATCAATAATGTGGCATGGAACATAAGAAATTATCGATACGTCGGAGACGTATCAATGACTTAGAGTTGGCGGCAGTCGTGTATGCTTTGAAAAGTTGGAGGCAGTTCCTATATGGATCCAAATGTGAGTTATATACAGATCATAAAAGTCTGAAATATTTATTTACTCGGAAAGAATTAAACATGAGACAGAGGAGATGGTTAGAGTTGATCAAGGATTATGAACAGATGATCAACTACACACCAGGTAAAGCTAATGTAATAGCAGATGCTTTGAGCATAAAAAGCACCGAGAATCAACCTACGGAATGGGAAATTCCAAAGGAACTTCGGAAAGAACTAGAATAAGCTCAGATTTTACTCATTCAAGGTGATACGTAGGCAGCATCACAACCTTAAGGATCATGGATGAGATGTATTCTGATTTGAAATATGAAATTATTCGGAAGCAAGTTGATGACAGTTTATCCAAGAGGAAATAAAAGGAATAGGAGAAGGAAAACCTTCAGAATTTCATTTAGGAGATTTTGATTCATTATACTTCCAAAAGAGGATATGTGTACCAGATGATCCGGAAGTTAAGGCAATCATACTTAAGGAGGCTCATGAAACACCTTACTCAATACATCCAGGAAGTACTAAGACGTATATGGATTTGAAAGAAATGTTCTGGTGGAACAACATGAGAAGGGAGATAGCCAAATATGTTTCAGAATGCCATACATGTCAACGAGTGAAAGCAGAACATCAGAGTCCTGCTGGATTACTTAAACCCTTAGATATTCCAGAATGGAAATTGGATGAAATTGGAATGGATTTTGTTACTGGTCTACCAATGACTATTAAAAGATAGGATATTATATGGGTAATTGTTGATAGACTTACCAAGAGTGCTCATTTTCTCGCGGTAAACCAGAAAGGTACTTCGGAAAAGCTTGTGGATATCTATATCAAAGAAATAGTCAGTAAACATGGAGTACCGAAGAAGATAGTCTCAGATAGAGGTTCAATCTTCACATCAGCATTTTGGAAACAACTCCAAGAAGCTCTAGGGTCCAAGTTTGATTTTAACACAAGATATCATCCGCAAACCGGAGGACAAGCGGAAAGAACTAATCAAATTTTGGAAGACATGCTTAGAGCTTGTGCTCTAGATTTTGGAGGCGCGTGGGAAGATCACTTACCATTAGCGGAGTTCTCATACAACAATAGTTATCAGAGTAGTATCCAAATGGCACCATATGAAGCCTTATATGGAAGAAAGTGCAGATCTCCAATCTGTTGGTTTGAAACAGGTGAAAATAAAGAGTTTGCACCCGATTACATCAAGGAAAGACAAGGAGTTATAGAGGTCATCGGAGATAGACTTATGATAGCTCAAAGTCGACAAAAGAGTTATGCCGACCAAAAGAGAAGAGTATGGGAACCTAAATTAGGAGATATGGTCTACTTAAAGGTGAGTCCGATGAAGGGACTAAAGAGGTTCATAGTAAAAGGAAAGTTAAGTCCTAGATATATAGGACCAAAATACTCAGTCAGAACCGGGAACAGCTTTTGAACTAGAGTTACCGGAGCAGTTGAGTTTGATTCACAATGTATTTCATGTATCTCAGCATCGGAAATGTCTGAAGGCACCCGATGATCCAGTTTCACATGAAGAGTTAGAACTGCAATCAGACCTGACCTATGTTGAGAAACTCGAGAAGATATTGGAAGTACATTGGAAAAAGCTAAGGAATAGGGCAATTAAATATTGCAAGATACAATGGAAACATCACCCCGAGCGAGAAGCAACTTGGAAAAAAGAGGACGAACTCAGGAAATCTTATCCCGAGCTATTCGAGTACTTCAACTACAACTTCTGGACGAAGTTTCTATTAAGGGGGAGAGGCTGTAATATCCCAGAACTTAGGGCTAACGAAGGGTAGAACTAGAAAAGGGATGTGCATTTCATCGCAAAACGGGGGAAATCTTCGCGCATTATTGTATAAAACCTAAGAAGGATCGAGGTTTCTCTCTCGTTGCTATTAGGGTTAGGGCAAGGAGAGTGTGATGAATTTTGACATGACTTCTTTTGAAACTAGAGTTTGGGAGATGATTTGAATTGTATTTCAAAGAGAATTCATAACACAAATGAATTATAAGATAAACAGTATACAAGTGAATTATGAATTCATAATTCATGCACATATCTCACATATACCACATTATTCAAATAAATATCAAATTTATATACATACATTACAAAGGAATATCAAAAACTTTACAAATAGCTCATAAGACAAAACTTGAGCTTTATTGATATGCACACATAGATACATTGTCATTACAATATCCATTATTACAAGAATTGATGAATAATAAAAGACGAGAAAATAAAATTACATAAATGGAATTGATCCTAAACTAAAATCTTCATCAATCTTCATTTAGTCACTCTCCAATTCTTGATTCATCTTGGAAAGCTCGCAAAACGAGGGCAAACGAAGCACTTGTCCAGAACTAAGGCTCGGTTCTTTTGACGGCTTCTCGAGAAGCTGCCCTCCCAGCCTTCCGGAGAAGCCGCACCAAAATTTAGGGAGGCTTCCGGACTAGTCTAGCCTAGACCATTTCGGAAGCCTTTCAAAATTTTGGGGGCGGCTTCCCCAGGAAGCTGGGGGGAGGGCAGCTTCTCGGAGAAGCCGCCAAAAGAACTGAGCCTAAGTGTCATTGGCACTTGGCAGTGAAAATAAATAGAATTGGGGATGATAAGCTTGGAGGCAGGGAGCAAGTTCCAACCCAGGACAAGGGAGAACACAGCAGCAGACACCAACAGGAACAAGGAGTGGTGCACAAGACAGCGCACCACACTCACACACATGAGTTGTCAACCAAGGAAACGATGGTGCTATAAATAGCACAATACATTGAGATAGGGATGAATCATCAGTTCATCAAGGAAGAACAACAAGAACAGCTAACAAGGTAATACCACACAGTTATCTAGAGAAATCCACCACCAAAACCAACCCAGCACCCAAATATCATGGTGAACTAAGGTATAGATTAACCAGAAGCTAGGACGTAAAGGGCTGTGATCACAGCAACCATCCAGAAGCACTTCAACAACACAAAATTACTCTCTAGGAGCCGGAGCAAGGTATATCTCAAACCTGGATGGATCTTATGATCCAATCCATCATAAGCATGCTCATACACACTTGGTGTGGAGCAGATTGCTCCACTGAGTATCTCATCACTTGGTATTCACCAAGTGATGCCATGCAGAAGAGGCCAGACCAAGAACTAGTGGATCCAGTCACTGGATATGCTTAAGTGCTAGCTATCCATGTCGCTAAAACCCTAGAACAGTAGCCAACTAGATAACCTAGCACCCTATGGTGTATTCAACCATCAGATTCACCCATTTTCATCAAAAGCATCCACAGGGCATTCACCTTGGTGATTCCCAACTGTGGAGTTTATGATATTTTCATAAAACCCACCAAATAGCCAAATAGGATGCAACCAGATGCAGTAGACAGATACTGAGGTCACAAAGCAGCACATAACCATGGCCAGAGGTAGAGGAAGAACAGAAGCATGGAGGCGAACATAAATGGGGAAGAGAGAGGGGAGGACCATGGAGACTTACTAGCGCCTTGAAGCAAGAGCTACGGCATGGCGAGGCAGTGCCCGCGCGGCCGTAGCAATTGCAAATCCAGGGAGGACACTGACGTTACGTCGACGATCTCCGTGGACGGCACAGCACCACGGGGACAAAGGCACATGTGGTACCGAAGCAGCACCCACGCCAAGTCGGTCCCAGGGGAGAGCAGGCGTAGACGAAAAGGTTCACGGCTCGCCGGAGACCACCAATCGCCGGAGGCGATTCTCTCCCAGATCTGGCAGGGTGGCGATCTGGCGGAGGAGGAAGGAATCGGCGAAACCGTGCGGTCAGATCGGTAGATCTCCGCAGGGCGGTTCAGGCGGTGTCGATGGCGACGTCAGGGGCGGATGGAGTTGGCCGGAGAGTGGCGGCGGCCATGGCGGCGATGCCATCGCCTCGTAGTCGCTCGCGTGCTAGGGTTAGGTCGCCCGAGAGAGATGAGTGGTGGGTCGACCGGGTCGGTGTCCATCGATGGGGGCTTTGGCTCAGCCCAAATGGGCCGACCCAAATGGGCCCAAGTGGTTAATTTTATGGGCTAGGGTTATTTAGGTAATTTCACAATTTCGAATAACCCCTGAATTTTATAAAATTCCAAACAAATTATTTAAACCTTTAAAAATCCAAGAAAAATAAGATTAGTGAATAATAAATTATTCTTAACAAGAATAAAATAAGAAATGGAATTTCTTAAGGAATTCCAAATTTTGAAATTTTTAAATTCAAATTTAAACTATAAATTTTAAATTGTAATCTTCCTTGGATTTAAAAAATCAAGGAAAATTCAAAATGAATTCAAATAATTATTATTCGAATAATTCCAAAGGGAATTCTATTATTCCAAGTAATTTCTTTGAAAATTAAGATTTTCCAAAAAGGGAAAATCTTAATAATTCAAAACTCATTAAAAATTCAAAATAAGGAAACTCTATTTTCAAATTCCTTATTTGAAATAAATATTTTCCAAAGGAAAATATCAACTATTTTTCAATTCTTTTCTTATCAAAGAAAAGCAATGTTAAGGTATTTAAAAGAGTTATAAATTACTGCCGAAGGGACAAATACTTAACCCTAAAACGTAATAATCATGACGGGGTAAGGGATTCAACATGAAATATACATCCATTCATGCATCATTTGGATCTTATAACATTGTCTTTACCAGACAATGATGCTTCTTTACAGAACCCGAGGTCCAAGTTCCATCCAACGCATCGAACTACACTATGTTGCAGTCACCAGGCAAGTTCACGCTTGCTCATGCCATATTGATTATGTTATATCAATTTACTCGCAAGCTATATACTTATCACTCCTGCATTGAAAATGAAATGTTACTTTTCCAATTAATTGAAAATGAAATGTTACTTTTCCAATTATGAATATGACTATGTGGCAGGCAATGGAACCATGGTATGTATTGATGGTGGAGGTTCCATTGCAAGGGTTCTACTCATCTAGGAGTAATTACCAATGCCGTCTAGTGATTCTAGCGTCGTACATTGCGCATTAACCATAAGATATATAATGGCTCTAGGGAAGTCAGTTGTATCTTTTCCCTCTCGCATATCAACGGACTAGTGATAAGGGTTGCCTGGATCGGTCTATCTATTGGTAAAGGTGAGGATGGTGGTCCGTAACGGTCTACCATTAGATATAGGAGAGGGCAGACTTATTAAAAGTCTATGAAGGATTGTAAGGGTTGTCCGGGTCGGTCTATCTATGGTGTATAGGACAGGGCATACTAATTGTTCGGAACGGTCTACCGTAATGGTATAGGGGAGAACAAATGCCTGGGTCGGTCTCTCCATAGATAAAGGACAGGACAGACTTACAAAAGGTTGTGTCTGCGGGGTCGTGGAGAAGGCAGTGATTGGCTTGGTTCTTATGCCGGGCCTCACACCAAGGAAGTGTGGACGGGAAAGTACGCCCGGTTGGCAACAAGGATAAGTTCTCTTATGGGAAAAGTAACGCACCTCTGCAGAGTGTATTAAATTGTGGCTTGTCATTCCCAGTTCCAGGAAGGGAACTACGAACGCGGCAGGAAAGGAACTCCATGAAGTTCTGGTTAACCTGTGAAGGCTAGCGGGCATAGTTTTCAATATAAAATCAACCTTTTGAAGAAATGTTTGCGAAACATGCATTGACCTGAGACTTTCTGGTCAAAGGTCATAGCTAGAGCATCAAACACCTTTTCTCTTTTGAACTTGTTGATTACCTCTGTACTCACTTTCTTTCGACACCCTTGCTAGACTATGACAATGAAGCGGAAGCCAATAATAGAGGACCTGAAGGGGACTACGAATTGGTCTACGAGGAACCTGATCTGACCGGAGGATTGGAAGGCATGGACTATGGGATAGTCTATGGAGCTGACGACAATGAGGTGGAGGGGTAGTTTCTACCCTAGTCAACTTAGAGCCGAGCAGCGTAGTGGAATACCTAAATAAGTTGTTGAGCTCAGTTTAAACTTTATGTTGAGTTGTAAGAGTTTCATATTAGTATCTTTAGGTGTTCTCATCGGACCTGTGAGAATACCAACTTGTTAGGACCATGTATGTAATATAATCTGGAGTGTTATGACCTGCAATGTTTCTATTGTACCACTCGAGGGATGTGATAATTGTGAAGAAGTCCCTTCATGAAGATCATATCAACGACTTGTATACTACAACAAGCAGGCGGTATGTCGGGTCACCGCAGCTGGTATCAGAGCAAATGTTGCGACCTTAGGTTGGAAAAACCTAGTAAAGGGAAAAGACCTGTAGAAATCAAGTAGGAATAGTAAATAATTCTCTAGAAATATGGTGTTTATTCACTTGAGAATAGCAAAAATCATATCTTTTAGCCATATGTGACTGTGTGTATTTCGCGGACCTATTCATCATTCCCATGAAGGACATATCCGTCATCTTAGGGATGGACTTGTTGACGGAGAATGGAGCGGTGATAAATTGTGGAGATAAAACAGTATCACTCCGCCATTCCATTGGAAGTCAGATAGTATTTCAGGGAGACAAGTACACCCAATTGGAGATAGGATTGGACTTAAACAGTCTGAAGGAGGAAAGGATCGAAGAAATTCCAGTGGTGATTGAGTTTCAAGATGTATTTCCTAAAGAATTACCGGGTATGCCACCCGATAGGGAGATATAATTCACCATAGATCTGATTCCAGGAACAACACCAATATCTCAACCACCATATAATATGGGACCCAAGGAGTTAGTAGAATTGAAAGCCCAGATTGATGAACTGGAACAGAAGGGATTCATACAAGAAAGTGTGTCACCTTGGGGAACACCAGTTATCTTTGTGGATAAGAGACATGGAGGTAGAAGAATGTGTGGAGATTATAGGAATCTCAACAATGTAACAATCAAGAACAAGTATCCTTTACCCGAATACAAGATCTATTTGATCAAGTTCAAGGAGCAGGTGTTTTCTCGAAGATAGATTTGAGGTCAGGATACCATCAAATCAAGATCAAGAAGGAAGATGTTCCAAAAACAACTTTTGTATCAAGGTATGGACATCATGAATACTTGGTTGTACCATTTGGACTAACAAATGCACCAGCTATTTTCATGAATTTGATGAATAGGATATTCATGAAGTACTTGGACAAGTTTGTGATAGTGTTCATTGATGACATTTTGTATATTCCAAAGACAAAGAAGAACATGCAAAGCATTTAAAGATTGTTTTGCAAATTTTGAGGGAGCATCAGCTATATGCTAAGTTCAGCAAATGCAAGTTTTGGATGGATAGCATAGAATTCCTTGGACATGTCATTAGCAAAGAGGGTATAGCAGTAAATCCAAGTAAGGTTCTGTAATATCCCAGGTAATGGGGTTATAAAAATAGAGGAAACATATGTGTGCATTGCATTCATGCATAGAAAATCCGGGGAATTTTCGCACTTTTGTTTAAACCTGTCAAAGTGATCAAGGTTTCTCTTGCATCGGTAGAATTGAGTTAGTCATCGATGTGAGTGCGATAAATTTTGACATGACCTTTGCAAAGTCATGTGTTTTGGGGGAAACCATCTGAATTCAAATTAGAATATGAAAGCCAAAACTCAAATAAGAATTTGAATTAGAATTTGGAATTTAAACAAGTATATAATATAATATGTAAAAGTAAACACATTTAATTATTCCAAATGAATAAATAATTTAAAATTTATTACAAATTACATTCTCCAATAAAGTTACAAGTTACAAAAAGAAATAAAACAACACAGGAAAAATAATAAGAATCCCTAGATCTAATCTTGATCTCCTCATTCTTCCTCCCCTGCAAAAGAAAACAACAAAGACAACAACAAAGACAGAAGAAGTGTGTGAATGTTAAAATGTTTGCCTTCACCTTTGGTGAGGCAATATTACTGTTGGTGGCTAGCTAAAGGGTTTCAAGAACTACTCTTGATCCCTAATGATGATTAGAGGGAATTAATTCTTTCTTAGGCAACATCATGAAGAAATGGATCATATAAGGGACAGATGGGTCATTTGGATCATGGAAAATTACCAAGAAGGCAACCAGGAACTAGAGGCGATAGTAGCTGATCCATATCACAAGGCAACATAATTTGAGGCAACAAGGCAACTCGTTTAAAATTTTCCCTCTAATCTAGCTAGCAACCATGAAGGCTCACAAGTTTATTTAAAGTGATCAGTTTTGACATGGAAAAGTCAAAATGATCTTAAGCAAATATTTTATAAATCCACTTGTTAATTAAGCAGTGGCTTAATTAATATTAAAGTAACATTTACTTTACAGAGAACAATCATAGTGATTAAGCAATCAAATCATCCAGTCATAAGCAGCCAGCTCACATAAGTACTAGCTATAGAGTCAAATAATGAAGCTCATGGTGGTATCCTCAAAAGAAAGGAAAATAGGGATGGTTATCCATGCTCATCCATAACTTGCACAAGGGAGGAAGCACCCAGCTTGGTAACTTGTACCCTCAAGTGGGGACCAGCTGTAAGCAGCACACTCATCCCATCAGAATTGGTGTGCTGTCGACCCTACAGACAGCAGCTCAACAGTATTAAAGCAAAGCACTAGCAACCAGCCACCACACTCGCTGCACACCAGCAGATTTATTTCTGCAGTTGTTATCACCAGATTTTAGACAAATCCAGAGGTGGGCCGGGCTTGGAAGATTACATGTGGAAGATTTCTGAAGCGGCCTGGCACGAAGGGTTTGGGCTGAATTGCCCGTGTATCTTTATTTAGTAGTTTATTATCTTAGATAAGGGTTAGAGTTTGTATCGTGCACGATGGGATATTCCCACGTTAGAAAGTCCCCTGGACTATAAATATGTACCTAGGGTTTATGGAATAAACAACAACTCACGTTCAACCCCAAAACAAACCAATCTCGCCGCATCGCCAACTCCTTCGTCTCGAGGGTTTCTATCAGGTAAGCGACATGCTGCCTAGATCGCATCTTGCGATCTAGGCAAGCACAAGCCCCACGTTGTTCATGCGTTGCTCGCATCGAAGCGCTTTTGATGGCGAGCAACGTAGTTATCATTAGATGTGTTAGGGTTAGCATTGTTCTTCGTTTAAGCATGCTTACGTAGTGCAACCCTTGCATATCTAGCCGCCCTCACGCCTGTCTCGGGTGTGGGGCGGCACCCCGCTTGATCATTATTTAGTAGATCTGATCCGTTACGATTGCTCCTTGTTCTACAAGGATTAGTTTAATATCTGCAATAGTTAGGCCTTACAAAGGGGAGGATCCAGTGGCACGTAGGGTGGCGTTCGCAAGTCCTAAACGGGATGTTCCGAGGATCAACTTCATGTTGGTTTTTAGGCCTTGTTTAGGATCGGCTTACGAGCACCGTGCGTGGCCGCGAGGCCAACCCTGGAGTAGGATGATCCGATTATGCGGTGAAAACCCTAAATCGTCGTAGATCTCATTAGCTTCATCTTGATCAAGCAGGACCACCAAGTATTCGTGCACCCCGTACGAATCATGGGTGGATCGGCTCTTTGAGCCGATTCACAGATAACCCGAGAGCCGATCGAGGCTCGTATTTAATGTTTACATGTATGCCCCCGCAGAAACTAAGCAAGGCATCCCCATCACCTTCCTGACCAGGTATAGGTCAGGTGGCACGCCCTTGCACTTCGCATCGCCGCGTGTGACCATAAGAGCATTGCGGGCCGTCGCTCGGAGGGGTCTCAGCCAGCCGCAGCTCTAGGCTCTTCCCGGCTCTACGGTGTTGACAAGGCCGCTGCCCGCCGGTGGGTTTTGGCAGCCAACACATTCTCGGCACGCCCGGTGGGACAATCGTCTACATCAACCACATCGCCATCTACATCCGAGATGGCGGACGGCACGCCGGCTCACCTACGAGGATCCGCCTCGACGACCTCAAGAAGCAATACAACGAGATCAAGGCCACCCTCGAAGCCGACCTCATCGGCTCTTTCGGAGAACCCGTTCCCATGGCATCAGATGGAAGGGGTTCTCACCGCAAGGTGCGCTCGATGGGATAGACCTCTCTACCCCGTCGGAGGAACGCACCGTGGGTCTCGCGGGCAGAGATCAACTACCCGGTGGCTCACTCGCTACACCGCCACTCCGAGAACTTGGTCAACGTGTTGGAGCGTGTCGCTCTACGCGTGATCCAGAGATCATGAGCCACCAGCACTCGCCGTCGGACCAGCTCTCGGGACTCATCAAGGAGAGTTGCCACCCGGTCCCGGTCCACCGCCGCCATATGCGTTGGCAGCACTCGCCGAAGTGCCGACTACACCGGCATTCCTCGTCTACGTGATTGGTGGCGACCCTAGTGACTACCGGCTCTTAATGGAGGCGCCTAAGGAGATCCCTCAAGGATACGCGTGCATGTATGTGCCGGATTGTGGTGACCGGGCACTCACAAACCAGGCCACAACATCGGGGACTCCGGCGAAGACAGGAGGAACGTCGGCGACGAGCTCCGAGAAGCAGACGTGGCTAACTAAATACACCACACCGACGAAACTCCCGAGCCCAGCTCCTCCAGTTGGCTCAGAGCTGGAAAAGCAAACATGGCTGGCCAAGTACGCCACCCCGGCGAATCTTCGCAGTGCAACTCCTGCGGCCAAGCACAGCCGGATCGGATCAGCACCGTACCGAGAGACCAGTTCGGCATGATGCCGAAAAGAAGGGCAGCCGGCTATTCCAAGCCGTACCCCGACGATTACGAGATGATCCCGCTGCCACCTAAATATCGGCTCCCTGACTTCTCCAAATTCAGTGGATCAGATGGCTCCAGCTCCATCGAGCACGTCGACCCGATATTTGGCTCAACTAGGACCGGCTTCGCGTGTCGGATCAGCCTACGCGTGAGGCTCTTTTCACAAGTCCCTCACGGGATCGGCTTTTGGATGGTACACCTCTTTGCCGCAAACTCCATCCGAGTCTTGGAAGCAATTGGAAGAACAGTTCCATATGCAATACCATTCGAAGCTTCCGAGTCCGGCATTGCCGATCTAGCACAACTACGTCGAAGCGCGGGGAAACGGTGACGGAATACATCCAGCGCTGCAGAATCTTAGGAACCGATGTTATTCGGTTCGTATAACCGAAAAGGAAGCAGCCGAGTTGGCGTAGCAGGTGCCTTGTAACACAGCTCAAGGACATGGCCTCCCAAGCAGATTATCCTCGCCGGCGCACATGGTTCGTAAACTATCACGCATATGAACAGCGCCACCCCGACCCGTACCAAGACAAGTTCAAGCGTGCATTAGTTATGGTCGATACAGAGGAAGATGAAGTGCTCGCGGGAGACCAAGAAATAGCAAGGCATGAGTGGACTCGGGAGGAACCCCCGTGGCCCGCAAATGGGTAAAGCCACCGTGGCCGCCTGTGGGATTTGATTTTGACGTAACCAAGACTCGAACAAATCTTCGACCTCCCGCTCAAGGAGAAACAGCTTGACGATTCCCGAAGGTCTCAAGTTCCCCACGGCGAAAGAGCTAAACGGAAAGCCGTACCGCAAATTCCACAACTCGCTTTCCCATGCCACCAACGACCGCCGGTGTGGCGTCAGCACATCCAAGCGGCGATAGAGAAGGGGCGGCTAATTTTCAACCAGTACGCCATGAAGGTCGACACCCAACCCTTCCCCGCCGTTAACATGGTAGAAATCACCTACCCCGAAGGTTGCCAGCCGGGTCCCTCGTTCAAGCATCAACATGGTAGGACCCGGAAACCACTCGGCAAAGATGGAGATGAGGGCAGCTGCTCTCATAGCAAGGATACAGAGGAGGCCGCTCCACGCGATCGGCTCCGTCATGATGGCAAGCGCTATGTCACGGAGGGAGAGGTGAAGAATATAAGATATCAGCGACTCCTCTCTCGATCACCTCCTCAACAAATATGTGAGTCAGCATGACCAACGCCGACGGTCCAATTACGATGATAGAGGAGATCGTCTGGCTAGAGAAGCCAGAAGATATCGTCGGCAGGATCGCGATGAGGAGGAGCACGAGCGCCGTGCCACGGAAGCATCAAGGGAGCAAGATGACAACGCCAGACATTGGGACTGCCCCTTCTTCAGACACTGCTGGGATTCAGGAATGAGCCGATTGCCCACAATCGGCAATTGCCCGAATGCAACCGAAAAAGAAGGAGGCAGCCAACGTGTCCGTGTTCGAGCGCCTAGGGCCTCTCCCGCCACAAAGCAAACGCGCCGAGTCACCTCGTTGGGCGGATCTTGAGGATTCGGAAGACGAGGGAGAAGTGGAAGAAGACAGTACCACCGGCCAAGGTGGTGCCCCGACGGACTCAGCCGTTCCCAAAAGCGCAGGGTTCAGCGATTGCGCGGCCTGGAGGAAGCCGAAAGGTTGTACCTGCATACGCTAAGGAAGGCACGGCCTGATCTGGCTGCAAAGGTTCAGCGAACCCTGGATGAAGAGGGTCGTCCGCGGAAAATGGAGTGGCGCCCCAAACAGAGGGAAGCCGATGATGAGACATCGGCTGGCACAAACATGGTACTCGTCTTGCCGACAGAGCTTAGCGCTCCACGACTCTACGGAACACTCAAGGTGGACGACAGCAAGCGCATCAAGTCAGAGGTTGGGTTGGTTTTATCCAGCCTGACCAAGTAGCAAGATCAAACCAATGAGCAAGCCAGGAGAGACTGATCCTTGTGATCGGCCCCAAAAATTTATGAAGGGACATTACAAAACCTTCAACGAGCAAGCAACGTGGAGGCCGATTCCAGCAATCGGCCAAAATTATCCTCACCCACCATTCTGCCTGGGTTCAACATGTTATCCAACAGAGCCGATACCATCAATTCTCTTGACAGAATCGGCTCGGGGGCACCTGTGTAGATAAAATACGAGGATATGCAACGGAAGCATCTCATCTTCTGGTGATGGGTATTGGAATATGGGGGCCGATGCACAGGTCGGCCGTAAAAAAAAAATATAAATAAAAAGTGAAAATTCGAAATTTTTCGAGCACGACTCGATGCAAGCAGTGCATCGACTTAAGGATATGAAAGCCGATGCATGGCCATCGACTCAAGAGGAGTAACCGTTACGATCGTAGGGTCAATGGAGCACAAAAGGGAGATTTTTTATGAAGGAACTCCTCGCAGTTTGGAAGCTCGGATCCTCTCTTCAAGAACAATGTCGGAGCAGCATGGGCGTGCGGATCAGGTCAAGGATGGATTGCATCAGGTCCACCAAAGGAAAGGAGCCTATCTGGCCGGCAGGAACTGAAGTAACTCGGGGGGCAGCTCGCCTTGAAGGCTCTCTGCTTTGGGAAGCCGATTTATGTCCAAATCGGCTAGCTCGGCATAAGAAGCTCCCTCAGACATGATCGAGCCCAGGTCCATACAGCTCTGTTTTGCCTCGGCTAAGACTCGGGGGGCAACAAGCCTGGAAGATGCCCTGTTTTTAAGAGCCGATTCACCTCGGCTGCGGCTGCATCATGATCGTCTCAAGGAGGAACTGGGAAGGAAAAGCCGTCGTCTAGTACAGGGCTTGGACTGTGCTGTTGCTGCAAGAAAAGGAAAGGGACTGGATTCTCAAAATAGCCGATGAAGTTGTTGTCGGCTAAGGAATTGCGAAGAATTTTGGTCAGATATCTAGTCGCAGCCTAAATTGAGAAGCTCTTAGCCTACGAGCTAGTTGGAATCCGGTTTCCGCGGCGTTCAAAAGGAAAGAAGTCCGACGCGTTACTATCGGTCTTAGCATGACAAACGGAAGGAATGAAATTGGAGCGATTAAAGGATGAATGGAAAGAACAATTTCATTAATTCCAAGGAGCGGCTTTACAAGAAGGAGCCGATGGCTCTCAAAAGAGGGATCCGGTGCCTAGTGCACCGCTACTACTAGTCCTATACTACTAGTCGTCGCTCGTCCTCATCATCGCCGCCGTCGAAGTCGTCGGCGCCGCTCCCGAGGAGCTCCTCGTCGCTGCTGCCCCAGCCCTTGGCCGGAGCCTCTTCCTCCTCGTCATCATCATCATCCTCGCTCGTCCGCCCGGAGCGGAAGCGCTTGGTCGGCGGATACCCGATGGAGGAGGAGGATTCATCCTCCTCCTCTTCCTCTTCGTCATCATCTTCGTCCTCGCTGTCCGCCCACATGCGGGGGCGCTTCTTCGGCGGGAGCTTGGCGGAGGGGGAAGCCTTGGCCTTCGCTGCTTCTCCTTCTTTCTCCTCCTTGTTGGAGGAGAAGGGATTCACTGCGGGGTGGAGGCTGTCCTCGTTCTTCTTCTTCGGCGAAGATTGGGGGAAGAGTTTTGAGAAGGAAGAGGAAGAGGAAGACATTGCTACAGGAGGAGAGGGTTTTTTGGTGCCGATAGCTGGGATGGAATAGAGGATAAAGAGAGCTAACCGAGTCGGCACGGTTAAATAATGAGAAATCTGGTGAAGGTTTAATGCCATTACAGCCTTCCAAGGGATCGATGCCAAAGCCGTCGAATTTCTAGAGAAACCGAAAAGACAGGGCATGATGATGACGGATGCCGTAACGGCTCGCTCTCGCCACGACATGACCCTTCGAAGGGAAAGCATAATGATTTTGGAAATGTTATTTCCAAAACCAGAGGGGCATGTGTTATCACCAGATTTTAGACAAATCCGAGAGGTGGGCCGGGCTTGGAAGATTACATGTGGAAGATTTCGAAGCGGCCTGGCACGAAGGGTTTGGGCTGAATTGCCCGTGTATCTTTATTTAGTAGTTTATTATCTTAGATAAGGGTTAGAGTTTGTATCGTGCACGATGGGATATTCCCACGTTAGAAAGTCCCCCGGACTATAAATATGTACCTAGGGTTTATGGAATAAACAACAACTCACGTTCAACCCCAAAACAAACCAATCTCGGCGCATCGCCAACTCCTTCGTCTCGAGGGTTTCTATCGGGTAGCGACATGCTGCCTAGATCGCATCTTGCGATCTAGGCAGCACAAGCCCCACGTTGTTCATGCGTTGCTCGTATCGAAGCGCTTTTGATGGCGAGCAACGTAGTTATCATTAGATGTGTTAGGGTTAGCATTGTTCTTCGTTTAAGCATGCTTACGTAGTGCAACCCTTGCATATCTAGCCGCCCTCACGCCTCGTCTCGGGTGTGGGGAGGCACCCCGCTTGATCATTATTTAGTAGATCTGATCCGTTACGATTGCTCCTTGTTCTACAAGGATTAGTTTAATATCCGCAATAGTTAGGCCTTACAAAGGGGGGAGGATCCAAGTGGCACGTAGGGTGGCGTTCGCAAGTCCTAAACGGGATGTTCCGAGGATCAACTTCATGTTGGTTTTTAGGCCTTGTTTAGGATCGGCTTACGAGCACCGTGCGTGGCCGCGAGGCCCAACCTGGAGTAGGATGATCCGATTATGCGGTGAAAACCCTAAATCGTCGTAGATCTCATTAGCTTCATCTTGATCAAGCAGGACCACCAAGTATTCGTGCACCCCGTACGAATCATGGGTGGATCGGCTCTTTGAGCCGATTCACGAGATAACCCGAGAGCCGATCGAGGCTCGTATTTAATGTTTACATGTATGCCTCGCAGAAACTAAGCAAGGCATCCCCATCACCTTCCCGACCAGGTATAGGTCAGGTGGCACGCCCTTGCACTTTGCATCGCCGCGTGTGACCAGAAGAGCATTGCGGGCCGTCGCTCGGAGGGGTCTCAGCCAGCCGCAGCTCTAGGCTCTTCCCGGCTCTACGGTGTTGACAAGGCCGCTGCCCGCCGGTGGGTTTTGGCAGTCAACAGCAGTTCATCCATCCAATCCTTGCACTAGCTAAAATCACCAAGACCGGCAACTACACACCAGGTAAAGCTAATGTAATAGCAGATGCTTTGAGCATAAAAAGCACCGAGAATCAACCTACGGAATGGAAAATTCCAAAGGAACTTCGGAAAGAACTAGAAGAAGCTCAGATTTTACTCATTCAAGGTGATACCGTAGGCAGCATCAAAACCTTAAGGATCATGGATGAGATGTATTCTGATTTGAAATATGAAATTATTCGGAAGCAAGTTGATGACAGTTCATCCAAGAGGAAATAAAAGGAATAGGAGAAGGAAAACCTTCTGAATTTCATTTAGGAGATTTTGATTCATTATACTTCCAAAAGAGGATATGTGTACCAGATGATCCAGAAGTTAAGGCAATCATACTTAAGGAGGCTCATGAAACACCTTACTCAATACATCCAGGAAGTACTAAGATGTATATGGATTTGAAAGAAATCTTCTGGTGGAACAACGTGAGAAGGGAGATAGCCAAATATATTTCAGAATGCCATACATGTCAACGAGTGAAAGCAGAACATCAGAGTCCTGCTGGATTACTTAAACCCTTAGATATTCCAGAATGGAAATTGGATGAAATTGGAATGGATTTTGTTACTGGTCTACCAATGACTATTAAAAGACAGGATATGATATGGGTAATTGTTGATAGACTTACCAAGAGTGCTCATTTTCTCGCGGTAAACCAGAAAGGTACTTCGGAAAAGCTTGTGGATATCTATATCAAAGAAATAGTCAGTAAACATGGAGTACCGAAGAAGATAGTCTCAGATAGAGGTTCAATCTTCACATCAGCATTTTGGAAACAACTCCAAGAAGCTCTAGGGTCCAAGTTTGATTTTAACACATCATATCATCCGCAAACCGGAGGACAAGCGGAAAGAACTAATCAAATTTTGGAAGACATGCTTAGAGCTTGTGCTCTAGATTTTGGAGGCGCGTGGGAAGATCACTTACCATTAGCGGAGTTCTCATACAACAATAGTTATCAGAGTAGTATCCAAATGGCACCATATGAAGCCTTATATGGAAGAAAGTGCAGATCTCCAATCTCGTTGGTTTGAAACAGTGAAAATAAAGAGTTTGCACCCGATTACATCAAGGAAAGACAAGGAGTTATAGAGGTCATCGGAGATAGACTTATGATAGCTCAAAGTCGACAAAAGAGTTATGCCGACCAAAAGAGAAGAGTATGGGAACCTAAATTAGGAGATATGGTCTACTTAAAGGTGAGTCCGATGAAGGGACTAAAGAGGTTCATAGTAAAAGGAAAGTTAAGTCCTAGATATATAGGACCATTCAAAATACTCAGTCAGAACCGGGAACAGCTTTTGAACTAGAGTTACCGGAGCAGTTGAGTTTGATTCACAATGTATTTCATGTATCTCAGCATCGAAAATGTCTGAAGGCACCCGATGATCCAGTTTCACATGAAGAGTTAGAACTGCAATCAGACCTAACCTATGTTGAGAAACTCGAGAAGATATTGGAAGTACATTGGAAAAAGCTAAGGAATAGGGCAATTAAATACTGCAAGATACAATGGAAACATCACCCCGAGCGAGAAGCAACTTGGAAAAAAGAGGACGAACTCAGGAAATCTTATCCCGAGCTATTCAGGTACTTCAACTACAACTTCTAGACGAAGTTTCTATTAAGGGGGAGAGGCTGTAATATCCCAGAACTTAGGGCTAACGAAGGGTAGAACTAGAAAAGGGATGTGCATTTCATCGCAAAACGGGGGAAATTTTCGCGCATTATTGTATAAAACCTAAGAAGGATCGAGGTTTCTCTCTCGTTGCTATTAGGGTTAGGGCAAGGAGAGTGTGATGAATTTTGACATGACTTCTTTTGAAACTAGAGTTTGGGAGATGATTTGAATTGTATTTCAAAGAGAATTCATAACACAAATGAATTATAAGATAAACAGTATACAAGTGAATTATGAATTCATAATTCATGCACATATCTCACATATACCACATTATTCAAATAAATATCAAATTTATATACATACATTACAAAGGAATATCAAAAACTTTACAAATAGCTCATAAGACAAAACTTGAGCTTTATTGATATGCACACATAGATACATTGTCATTACAATATCCATTATTACAAGAATTGATGAATAATAAAAGACAGAAAATAAAATTACATAAATGGAATTGATCCTAAACTAAAATCTTCATCAATCTTCATTTAGTCACTCTCCAATTCTTGATTCATCTTGGAAAGCTGCAAAACAGGGGCAAATAGAAGCACTTGTCCAGAACTAAGTGTCATTGGTACTTGGCAGTGAAAATAAATAGAATTGGGGATGATAAGCTTGGAGGCAGGGAGCAAGTTCCAACCCAGGACAAGGGGGAACACAGCAGCAAGCACCAACAGAAGCTAGGAGTGGTGTACAAGACAACACACCACACTCACACACATGAGCTGTCGACCAAGGACACCAACTGATGGTGCTATAAGTAGCACAGTACATTTAGATAGGGATGAATCATCAGTTCATCAAGGAAGAACAGCAAGAACAGCCAGCAAGGTAATACCACACAGTTATCTAGAGAAATCCACCACCAAAACAAACCCAGCACCCAAATATCATGGTGACCTAAGGTATAGATTAACCAGAAGCTAGGACGTAAAGGGCTGTGATCACAGCAACCATCCAGAAGCACTTCAACTACACAAAATTACTCTCTAGGAGCCGGAGCAAGGTATATCTCAAACCTGGATGGATCTTATGATCCAATCCATCATAAGCATGCTCATACACACTTGGTGTGGAGCAGATTGCTCCACTGGGTATCTCATCACTTGGTATTCACCAAGTGATGCCATGGAGAAGAGGCCAGACCAAGAACTAGTGGATCCAGTCACTGGATATGCTTAAGTGCTAGCTATCCATGTCGCTAAAACCCTAGAACAGTAGCCAACTAGATAACCTAGCACCATATGGTGTATTCAACCATCAGATTCACCCATTTTCATCAAAAGCATCCACAGGGCATTCACCTTGGTGATTCCCAACTATGGAGTTTATGATATTTTCATAAAACCCACCAAATAGCCAAATAGGATGCAACCAGATGCAGTAGACAGATACTGAGGTCACAAAACAGCTTAACATGCAAGCACACCCACACATGCAGCTTGTCTTCATCACCACACAGGTTCAGACAAGAATTTCTATTCCAAAATGATATTGGAATTCATTTAAGCAACAGTTGATACAATTGAATCATAACCAATACATAGTTCATCACGGTTAACTACTAGAATTTAAAACCTAGCAACAACATGACATGCACAGAAGGATTACTGAAGCAAATGCTTCAGTAATGCCTATTTGGCTACCAAAGCTAGTAACCAAGCAGTAATACAAGCTTAAGCAAACCAATTAACCCTCAAGCATGCACACAATCCACTGGTGAAATACCAATAGTAGCACAAGCTATGCAGAGTGAGAATTAATTCTCAATAAGCTTTATAGGGTAATCATTTCGCAGCCAGCGTGAAATACCAATAGTAGCACAAGCTATGCAGAGTGAGAATTAATTATCAATAAGCTTGACAGGGTAATCATTTCGCAACCAGCAAGGTCTGGAGTGTCTAGCCAAGGCTAGAACAACAGCCAAGCAAAACAAAGACAACAACCATGAGTATCTGATGATCCAATGGATCAATTGGATCATGCACAAGGTACTGGAGCACATCACTAGCAGCACAAGTGTCAAGGTAACAACACAACATGAATGTAAGCATCACCAACAAGCAAAGGCATAGCTATTTACCTAGACAAGCAAGGATAGAATGCCAGTAAGCATAAGCAACATCACAAACATGTATAGCATAGCTCAGGAGTAGACAATGGAGCAGCATAGCTAGGAATCAAATAGCACAGAGCACACATAACCATGGCCAGCAACCAGCAAAGGTTAGGGCTAGAGTTGAGCAAGGATTCGAGGCAAGGAGTAACCACAACAAGGTCCTGGTGATCATATGATCATCAGGAAGCATATATAGGGGCCAGAGGTAGAGGAAGCACAGAAGCATGGAGGCGCACAGACATGGGGAAGAGAGAGGGGAGGACCATGGAGACTTACTAGAGCCTGGAAGCAAGAGCTACGGCTTGGCGAGGCAGTGCCCGCGCGGCCGTAGCAATTGCAAATCCAGGGAGGACGCCGATGTTACGTCGACGATCTCCGCGGATGGCACAACACCACGGGGACGACGGCACAGGTGCTACCAAAGAAGCAGACACGCCAAGTCGGTCCTAGGAGAGCGCAAGCGTCGAAGACAAGGTCCACGGCTCGCTGGAGACCACCAATCGTCGGAGGCGATTCTCTCCCAGATCTGGCAGGGTGGCGATCTGGCGGAGGAGGAAGGAATCGGCAAAACCGTGTGGTCAGATCGGTAGATCTCCGTACGGCGGTTCAGGCGGTGTCGGTGGCAACGTCAGGGGTGGCGGTGGCCATGGCGGCGACGCCATCGCCTCGCAGTCGCCTGATACGTCTCCAACGTATCCATAATTTCTGATGTTCCATGCTTGTTTTATGACAATACTTACATGTTTTGCTTGCACTTTATGATGATTTTATGCGTTTTCCGGAACTAACCTATTAACAAGATGCCACGGTGCCAGTTCCTGTTTTCTGCTGTTTTTGGTTCCAGAAAGGCTGTTCGGGCAATATTCTCGGAATTGGACGAAATCAACGCCAAAGATCTTATTTTTCCCGGAAGGCTCCAGAACACCGAAGGGGAGTCGGAGGAGAGCCAGGGGGCCACCACATAGGTGGGCCGCGCGGGCCACACCCTGGCCGCGCCGGCCTGGTGTGGGGCCACCCTGTCGCCCCTCCTGCGCCGCCTCTTCGCCTATTTAAGCCCTTTCGACCTAAAAACGCAGTACCAATTGACGAAACTCCAGAAAGACTCCAGGGGCGCCGCCGCCATCGCGAAACTCCAATTCGGGGGACAGAAGTCTCTGTTCCGGCACACTGCCGGGACAGGGAAGTGCCCCCGGAAGCCATCTCCATCGACGCCATCGCCTCCATCATGCTCCGTGAGTAGTTCCCCCATGAACTACGGGTTCTAGCTGTAGCTAGTTGGTATCATCTCTCCCATGTACTTCAATACAATGATCTCATGAGCTGCCTTACATGATTGAGATTCATCTTATGTAATCGGTGTTGTGTTTGTCGGGATCCGATGGATTGTTACGTTATGATTGTCTATCTACAAAGTTTATGAAGTTATTGTTGCTGCAATCTTGTTGTGTTTAATGCTTGTCACTAGGGCCCGAGTGGCATGATCTTAGATTTAAGCTCTATACTTATTGCTTAGATTGTGTCTACAAGTTGTATGCACATGTCTATGTCCGGAACCAAAGGCCCCAAAGTGACAGAAATTGGGACAACTGGAGGGAAAGGCTTAGATATGAGGATCACATGTTTTCACGGAGTGTTAATGCTTTGCTGCGGTGCTCTATTAAAAGGAGTGCCTTAATTTCCAGTAGATTCCCTTGAGGCCCGGCTGCCACCGGCTGGTAGGACAAAAGATGTTGTGCAAGTTTCTCATTGCGAGCACGTACGACTATAATTGGAAAACATGCCTACATGATTAATGATCTTGATATTCTGTCTTAATGCCATTTCAATCCTATCAATTGCCCGACTGTAATTTGTTCACCACACACTTGTTATTGGAGAGTTACCACTAGTGTAGATAGCTGGGAACCCCGGTCCATCTTTCATCATTATATACTCGTTCTACATGTCATTGGAAGTAGTATCAACGATTTTCCGGTGCCATTGCTCCTGTGTTATTGCTACTGCTGCTGTGTTACTGTTACTATTGCTCTCATACTACTGCTGCTTTCACATCACCCCTGTTAGTGCTTTTCCAGGTGCAGCTGAATTGACAACTCAGTTGTTAAGGCTTATAAGTATTCTTTACCTCCCCTTGTGTCGAATCAATAAATTTGGGTTTTACTTCCCTCGAAGACTGCTGCGATCCCCTATACTTGTGGGTTATCAAGACCGTTTTCTGGCGCCGTTGCCGGGGAGGCATAGCTCTACTCATAAGTTCACCTGGGGAGTACACTCTACCTCTCTCTGTTTTTATTTTGTTTTACTTTGTTTTGCTTAGTTTACTTTTGCCTAGTTTATTTGTGCTTAGTTTATTTTTGTCTTGTTTTATTTTTCTTAGTTTACTTTTGTCTAGTTTCTTTTTGTCTTGTTTTACTTTTCTCATATACCCAAAAATCCATAAAAATTTGAAAAACCTAAAAATTAAAAACTGCTGTTATGGGAGAACCCATAACCTACTTGGAGCTTATAGAATATTATAATAATTATAGAGAATCAAGAGCGGGAAAAGTGATGAGTGTTGTGATAGAAAAATTGAATACAATTGCTAAAATCTTGCTTAAACGCCATGATATAAACTGTTGCTCTCAACAGGCACTAAACATCTTAAATTTCAATGTGGCTTTAGTGAGGAATTTTTAATTAAGAACTATAATCGGAATAGCTTTATTCATTTTGGGTTTGAAGAGGTAGAACAATTTGTCATATTTATGGGAGCCTCTGAGATAGAATCCTTCATGGTTAAAAATTATGAAACTTGTGTTGTTTGTAAGGACCTTAAAGATTATGTTTCTTCTATCCTTAATTTTTGCAATGAAAGTTACACTGATAATCCTTATATCATTGATTATAAAGAGAGACTCATTAATGCACAAGAATGCACTCACAATTTGCAGGAACCAGTGGAAGAAGAAATTGATGAACCCGAAAGCTCATTGGATGAAAAAGAGGAGGAAATTGATGAACCCGAAAGCTAATTGGATGAAAAAGAAGAGGAGAGTGATGAACAAAAGGAGGAAGAATGGATTAGCTACCCATGCCAACCTTCTAATGAGAGTAACTATTTATCTCTTACACTATTTGATTGTCCTCCATGCTTACCGAAAGAGGTTGAATGTTATGTTCCTGTGGATTCTCTTGAAATATTCCCTATGAGTAAAACTTGTGAGAATAATTATGCTACTGTTATTTATGATAATCCATGCTACTTTGATAAATCTTATGATAATGCTTTGTTTGTGCCTGATGTCGAAATGCATGGTACTAAAGAATTTTGCATAGCAAATGTTTATGATAAAGTTCTTGATGATGGTCCTATGTTACTTGATAATATTAATTGTACTACTAATGAAAATGGTATTGGAGAGTTCTTGACTTTATCTATGAGTCCCATATCTTTTGAGATTGATCAATCATCTTGTTACATTATTGATAAAAGTGGGTTTGAAAGTTTTGATCCTATTATTTTTGAGCTTGATAAAAATTATGTGTTTATGAATCATGAAAAGCATGCTGTATGTGATAGTTATGTTGTTGAGTTTGTTCATGAAGCTACTGAAAATTATTATGAGAGAGGAAAATATGGTTGTAGAAATTTTCATGGTGCTAAAACACCTCTCTATATGCTTAAAATTTTGAAGTTACTCTTGTTTTATCTTCTTATGCTTATCACTTTGTTCTTCATGAATTTATTTGTGTACAAGATTCCTATGCATAGGAAGTGGGTTAGACTTAAATGTGTTTTGAATTTGCTTTTTGATGCTCTCTTTTGTTTCAACTCTTATTTCTTGCGAGTGCATCATTAAAACTGCTGAGCCCATCTTAATGGCTATAAAGAAAGAACTTATTGGGAGATAACCCATGTGTTTATTTTGCTACTGTTTTGTTGTGTCTTGGAAGTTGTTACTACTGTATCAACCTCTTCTTATCTTTATTTTATTGCAATGTTGTGCCAAGTGAAGCCTCTAATCGAAGGTTGATACTAGATTTGGATTTCTGCGCAGAAACAGATTTCTATCTGTCACGAATCTGGGCTGTTTTCTCTGTAGGTAACTCAGAAAATTATGCTAATTTACGTGCGTGTTCCTCAGATATGTACGCAACTTTCATTAGTTTTGAGTTTTCTGATTTGAGTAACGGAAGTACCTCTTTTAAATTCGTCTTTACTGGCTGTTCTGTTTTGGCAGATTCTGTCTCTGTTTTTTGCATTGTCTCTTGCGGACTTTAAGCAAGGCTTTCTAGACGTGGAGAGCTGTAGCTAATGTTTTATTGAGTTCTTGCAATGTGTCACTACAGGACCAAGGTGAATTCAAGTTTTTTGAGTACTAACCCCTCTAATGAAGTTTATGAGAAGTTTGGTGTGAAGGAAGTTTTCAAGGGTCAAGAGAGGAGGATGATATATGCTCAAGAAGAGTGAAAAGTATAACCTTGGGGATGCCCCCGTGGTTCATCCCTGCATATTTCAAGAAGACTCAAGCGTCTAAGCTTGGGTATGCCCAAGGCATCCCCTTCTTCATCAACTTATCAGGTTTCTTCTATTGAAACTATATTTTTATTCGGTCAAATCTTATGTTCTTCACTTGGAGCGTCTGTGTGTTTTATTTTTGTTTTTGTTTGAATCAGATCGGATCCTAGCAATCCTTGTTTGGGAGAGAGACACGCTCCGCTTTTTCATATGAACACTTGTTCTTCGTTTTACTCTTAATGTTCAATGATAAAAGTTGGAAGCTACATCACTTATGGTTATTCGGTTGGAAACAGAAAATGCGTCATATTGTCTTGAATAATTTGACACTTGGCAATTGTTTTGAGCTCTCAAGTAGATCATGATTAAGTTTTTTCATGTAGTTTAAACCTATTAGTGGAGAACTATTGTAGAGCTTGTTGAAATTGGTTTGCATGATTGGTCTCTCTTAAGGTCTAGATATTTTCTGGTAAAGTGTTTGAGAAACAAGGAAGACAGTGTAGAGTATTATAATGCTTGCAATATGTTCTTATGTAAGTTTTCTTTGTACTAGGTTCATACTTGTGTTTGCTTCAAATAACCTTGCTAGCCCAAAGCCTTGTACTGAGAGGGAATGCTTCTCGTGCATCCAAAACCTTGAGCCAACCACTATGCCATTTGTGTCCACCATACCTACCTACTACATGGTATTTCTCCGCCATTCCAAAGTAAATTGCTTGAGTGCTACCTTTAAACAATTCAAAATTTATCACCTCTGATTTGTGTCAATGTTTAATAGCTCATGGGGAAGTATGTGGTGTTTATCTTTCAATCTTGTTGGGCAACTTTCACCAATGGACTAGTGGTTTCATCCGCTTATCCAATAATTTTGCAAAAAGAGCTGGCAGCGGGGTTCCCAGCCCCCAATTAATTAACTAACTTCATTAATAATTCTCTTCACATGTTTTGCTCTGATTCATCAGTAAGCAACTTAATTTTGCAAATAGCCACTCCTTCATGGTATGTGAATGTTGGAAGGCACCCGAGGATTCGGTTAGCCATGGCTTGTGTAAGCAAAAGGTTGGGAGGAGTGTCAACCATAAATAAAAACTAAAATACATGTGTAAACAAAAGAGAAGAGGGATGATCTACCTTGCTTGGTAGAGATAACGTCCTTCATGGGAGCCGCTCTTTGAAGGTTTGTCCGGCAAGGGGGTTAGAGTGCCCACTACCATTCGTTGACAACAACAAACACCTCTCAAAACTTTACTTTTATGCTCTGTTTATGTTTTCAAAACCAAAGCTCTAGCACAAATATAGCAATCAATGCTTCCCTCTGCGAAGGGCCATTCTTTTACTTTATGTTGAGTCAGTTTACCTACTTCCTTCCATATTTGAAGTAAACACTTCTGTCAACTGTGCATTGATTCTTACATACTTGCTTATTTGCCCTTATTATATTACTTTATGTTGACAATTATCCATGAGATATGCATGTTGAAAGTTGAAAGCAACTGCTGAAACTTAAATCTTCCTTTGTGTTGCTTCGATGCCTTTACTTTGAATCTATTGCTTTACGAGTTAACTCTTGTGCAAGGCTTTTGATGCTTGTCTTGAAAGTACTCTTCATGAAAAGTTTTGCTATATGTTATCTATTTGTTAGCAACTATAGATCATTGCCTTGAGTCACTTCATTCATCTCATATGCTTTGTAATAGTATGATCAAGGTTATGTAAGTAGCATGTCACTACAGAAATTATTCTTTCTATCGTTTACCTACTCGAGGACGAGTAGGAACTAAGCTTGGGGATGCTGATACGTCTCCAACGTATCCATAATTTCGGATGTTCCATGCTTGTTTTATGACAATACTTACATATTTTGCTTGCACTTTATGATGATTTTATGCGTTTTCCGGAACTAACCTATTAACAAGATGCCACAGTGCCAGTTCTTGTTTTCTCGCCGTTTTTGGTTCCGAAAAGGCTGTTCGGGCAATATTCTCGGAATTGGACGAAATCAACGCCAAAGATCTTATTTTTCCCGGAAGGCTCCGAACACCGAAGGGGAGTCGGAGGAGAGCCGGGGGCCACCACACAGGTGGGCCGCGCGGGCCACACCCCGGCCGCGCCGGCCCGGTGTGGGGCCACCCCGTCGCCCTCCCTGCGCCGCCTCTTCGCCTATTTAAGCCCTTTCGACCTAAAAACGCAGTACCAATTGACGAAACTCCGAGAAAGACTCCGGGCGCCGCCGCCATCGCGAAACTCCAATTCGGGGGACGAAGTCTCCGTTCCGGCACCTGCCGGGACGGGGAAGTGTCCCCGAAGCCATCTCCATCGACGCCATCGCCTCCATCATGCTCCGTGAGTAGTTCCCCCATGGACTACGGGTTCTAGCTGTAGCTAGTTGGTATCATCTCTCCCATGTACTTCAATACAATGATCTCATGAGCTGCCTTACATGATTGAGATTCATCCGATGTAATCGGTGTTGTGTTTGTCGGGATCCGATGGATTGTTACGTTATGATTGTCTATCTACAAAGTTTATGAAGTTATTGTTGCTGCAATCTTGTTGTGTTTAATGCTTGTCACTAGGACCCGAGTGGCATGATCATAGATTTAAGCTCTATACTTATTGCTTAGATTGTATCTACAAGTTGTATGCATGTCTATGTCCGGAACCAAAGGCCCCAAAGTGACAGAAATTGGGACAACTGGAGGGAAAGGCTTAGATATGAGGATCACATGTTTTCACGGAGTGTTAATGCTTTGCTCCGGTGCTCTATTAAAAGGAGTGCCTTAATTTCCCAGTAGATTCCCTTGAGGCCCGGCTGCCACCGGCTGGTAGGACAAAAGATGTTGTGCAAGTTTCTCATTGCGAGCACGTATGACTATAATTGGAAAACATGCCTACATGATTAATGATCTTGATATTCTGTCTTAATGCCATTTCAATCCTATCAATTGCCCGACTGTAATTTGTTCACCACACACTTGTTATTGGAGAGTTACCACTAGTGTAGATAGATGGGAACCCCGGTCCATCTTTCATCATTATATACTCGTTCTACATGTCATTGGAAGTAGTATCAACTATTTTCCGGTGCCAGTGCTCCTGTGTTATTGCTACTGCTGCTGTGTTACTGTTACTATTGCTCTCATACTACTGCTGCTTTCACATCACCCCTGTTATTAGTGCTTTTCCAGGTGCAGCTGAATTGACAACTCAGTTGTTAAGGCTTATAAGTATTCTTTACCTCCCCTTGTGTCGAATCAATAAATTTGGGTTTTACTTCCCTCGAAGACTGCTGCGATCCCCTATACTTGTGGGTTATCATCGCCTGCGTGCTAGGGTTAGGTCACGCGAGAGAGAATGAGAGAGATGAGTGGTGGGCCGACTGGGTCGGTGTCCACCGATGGGGGGTTTGGCTCGGCCAAATGGGCCGACCCAAACGGGCCCAAGTGGTTAATTTTATGGGCCAGGGTTATTTAGGTAATTTCACAATTTCGAATAACCCCTGAATTTTATAAAATTCCAAACAAATTATTTAACCCTCTAAAAATCCAAGAAAATAAGATTAATGAATAATAAATTATTCTTAACAAGAATAAAATAAGAAATGGAATTTCTTACACAATTTCAAATTTTGAAATTTTTGAATTCAAATTTAAACTTTAAATTTTAAATTGTAATCTTCCTTGGATTTAAAAAATCAAGGAAAATTCAAAATGAATTCAAATAATTATTATTCAAATAATTCCAAAGGGAATTCTATTGTTCCAAGTAATTTCTTTGAAAATTAAGATTTTCCAAAAAGGGAAAAATCTTAATAATTCAAAACTCATTAAAATTCCAAAATAAGGAAACTCTATTTTTCAAATTCCTTATTTGAAATAAATATTTTCCAAAGGAAAATATCAACTATTTTTCAATTCTTTTCTTATTAAAGAAAAGAAATGTTAAGGTATTTAAAAGAGTTATAAATTACTGCCGAAGGCACAAGTACTTAACTCAACCCTAAAACGTAATAATCATGACGGGGTAAGGGATTCAACATGAAATAATACACCCATTCATGCATCATTTGGATCTTATAACATTGTATTTACCGGACAATGATGCTGCTTTACAGAACCCGAGGTCCAGGTTCCATCCAACGCATCGAACTGCACTATCTTGTAGTCACCAGCAAAATTCACTCTTGCTCATGCCATATTGATTATGTTCTATCAATTTACTCGCAAATCTATATACTTATCACTCCTGCATTGAAAATGAAATTTTACTTTTCCAATTTTGAATATGAATATGTGGCTGGCAATGGAACCATGGTATGTGTTGATGGTGGAGGTTCCATTGCAAGGGTTCTACTCATCTAGGACTAATTACCAATGTCGTCTAGTGATTCTATCGCCGTAGATTGCACATTAACCATAAGATCTATAATGGCTCTAGGGAAGTCAGCTGTATCTTTTCCCTCTCGCATATCAACGGACTAGTGATAAGGGTTGCCTGTATCGGTCTATCTATTGTTAAAGCTGAGGATGGTGGTCCGTAACGGTCTACCATTAGATATAGGAGAGGGCAAACTTATTAAAAGTCTATGAAGGATTGTAAGGGTTGTCCGGGTCGGTCTATCTATGGTGTATAGGACAGGGCATACTAATTGTTCGGAACGGTCTACCGTAATGGTATAGGGGAGAACAAATGCCTGGGTCGGTCTCTCCATAGATAAAGGACAGGACAGACTTACAAAAGGGTGGGTCTGCGGGGTTGTGGAGAATGCAGTGATTGGCTTGGTTCTTATGTCGGGCCTCACACCAAGGAAGTGTGGACAGGAAAGTACGCCCGGTTGGCAACAAGGATAAGTTCTCTTATGGGAAAAGTAACGCACCTCTGCAGAGTGTATTAAATTGTGGCTTGTCACTCCCAGTTCCGGGAAGGGAACTACGAACGCGACAGGAAAGGAACTCCATGAAGTTCTGGTCAACCTGTGAAGGCTGGTGGGCATAGTTTTCAATATAAAATCAACCTTTTGAAGAAATGTTTGCGAAACATGCATTGACCTGAGACTTTCTGGTCAAAGGTGGTAGCTAAAGCATCAAACACCTTTTCTCTTTTGAACTTGTTGAGTACCTCTGTACTCACTTTCTTTCGACACCCTTGCTAGATTGTGACAATGAAGCGGAAGCCAATAATGGAGGACCTGAAGGGGACTACGAACTGGTCTACGAGCAACCTGATCTGACCGGAGGCGTGGACTATGGGATAGTCAATGGAGCTGACGACAATGAGGTGGAGGGGTAGTGTCTACCCTAGTCAACTTAGAGCCGAGCAGCGTAGTGGCATACCTAAATAAGTTGTTGAGCTCAGTTTAAACTTTATGTTGAGTTGTAAGAGTTTCATATTAGTATCTTTAGGTGTTCTCATCGGACCTGTGAGAATACCAACTTGTTAGGACCATGTATGTAATATAATCTGGAGTGTTATGACCTGCAATGTTTCTGATGTACCACTCTGAGGGATGTGATATTTGTGAAGAAGTCCCTTCATGAAGATCATATCAACGACTTGTATACTACAACATGCAGTGGTATGCTGGGTCACCGCATATTGCGTGATTTTCTTGCTGAGCAGTGCACTCTTGCCCAACTCTCCTGCCCTGGCGCCCATGCCCAAAATGGTGTGGCTGAGCGCAAGCATCGCCACCTGCTTGAGACAGCTCGTGCGATGATGATCGCTGCCTTTCTTCCTGCTCACTTCCGGGCTGAGGCTGTGTCTATTTCCAACCATCTCATCAACCTTCAGCCCTCCACAGCCCTGCAGGGTGGTATTCCTCTTGAGCGTCTTACTGGCCGTGCTCCTGATTATTCGACCCTTTGTCTTTTTAGCTGCGTTTGCTATGTTCTTCTTGCTCCACGCGAATGCACCAAGCTGACTGCTCAATCTATTGAGTGTGTTTTCCTTGGCTACAGTTCTGAGCACAAGGGGTATAAGTGTTGGGGTCCTATTGGTCGTCGGATGCGCATATCTCGGGATGTCACTTTTGATGAGTCCCATCCTTTCTACCCGCGTCCCTCCTCCTCTTCCATCTCGGTGGATGATATCTCTTTTCTCATGTTCCCTGACTCACCTCCTTCTGTGCCTCAGGTCCCTGCTCCGCCGAGTCTCTCACCTCCTTCTACTCCTTCTTCGCCCACCAGACCTCCCTCTCCTCCATCACCACCTTCCCGATCCTCCACATCTTCTTCTACCATGTCCCCTTCCTCGCCTACGGTGGTCCCTCCCTACCCTTTTCACTACTCCTATCGTCCACGTGAGGATGATGCTGCTCCTCCTGACATGCCCTCCACCTCTAGTGTGATGCCCTCTCCGTCCGAGCTGACTCATCATCTTCGTGCTTGTCCTTGTCCTCCTCCTGATCGCTATTCTCGCACTCACTATGTTCTTTCTCCTATCGTTGAGCCGACCTCTTATTGGGATGCTCTTGCTCATCCCGAATGGCAGCTAGCGATGGCTGAGGAGATTGCTGCTCTGGAGCGTACTGGAACTTGGGATGTTGTCACTCCTCCTTCCTCTGTTCGTCCCATCACCTGCAAGTGGGTCTACAAGATCAAGACTCGCTCCAATGGTTCTCTTGAGCGCTACAAGGCTCGTCTTGTCGCTCGCGGCTTTCAGCAGAAGCATGGCCGTGACTATGACGAGACCTTTGCTCTGGTGGCTCACATGACCACTGTTCGCTTCCTTCTTGCCGTTGCTTCTGTTC
Source organism: Lolium rigidum (assembly GCF_022539505.1). Taxonomy (NCBI): domain Eukaryota; kingdom Viridiplantae; phylum Streptophyta; class Magnoliopsida; order Poales; family Poaceae; genus Lolium; species Lolium rigidum. The sequence goes on from NC_061514.1 coordinate 188,914,845, forward strand.
GTCACTGGTTTGTCTCTCAGCTTGATGTGCAGAATGCTTTTCTTAATGGTGAGTTACGTGAGGAGGTATACATGCAGCCACCTCCTGGCTACTCCATTCCCGATGGCATGGTCTGTCATCTCCGGCGCTCTCTCTATGGCCTTAAGCAAGCCCCTCACGCCTGGTTTCAGTGGTTCGCCTCTGCTGGTTTTGTCCCTAGCGCACATGATCCTGCGCTCTTTGTCCTCACATCTTCTCGTGGTCGGACTCTCCTTTTTCTTAATGTCGATGACATGATCATCACAGGTGACGACCCTGAGTACATTGCCTTTGTCAAGGCCCGTCTTCGGGATCAGTTTCTCATGACTGATCTTGGTCCTCTTCGCTACTTTCTTGGGCTTGAGGTTTCCTCTACTTCCGATGGCTTCTATATCTCCCAGGAAAAATATTCAGGACCTTCTCACTCGTGCCGCTCTTGGTGATGAGCGCACTGTCAAGACTCCTATGGAGCTCAATGTCAGTATCCGTGCCACTGATGGTGATCCTCTTCCGGAGCCGACTCGCTATCGTCACTTGGTTGCGAGCCTTGTCTACCTTGCTTCACCCGTCCTAACATCTCCTACCCGGTCCATATTCTGAGTCAGTTCATGTCTGCTCCCAGTAGTGTTCACTATAGTCATCTCGTTCGTGTCCTCCGCTATCTTCGTGGCACTATCTCCCGTCATCTTTTCTTTCCTCGCTCCAGTTCTTTACAGCTCCAGACCTACTTAGATGCTACCTGGGCTAGTGATCCATCGGATCGCAAGTCTCTTTCTGCCTACTGTGTCTTTCTTGGTGGTTCTCTCATTGCTTGGAAGACCAAGAAGCAGGTTGCAGTCTCTCATTCGAGTGTCGAGGCTGAGTTGCAAGCAATGGCTCTCTTGACGGCGCAGGTGACTTGGTTACACTGGTTACTTGAGGATTTTAGTTTTTCTGCTGATGCCATGACTCCTCTTTTATCGGACAGTACTGGTGCCATCAGCATTGCGCGTGATCCGGTGAAGCACGAGCTTACCAAACACACCGGTGTTGATGCCTTCTATGTGCGCAATGTTGTGCAAGATCATGTTATGACTCTTCATTATGTGCCTTCTGAGCTACAGCTTGCTGACTTCATCACGAAGGTCCAGACTAGAGCACAGCATGGGTTCTTCTTCTCCAAACTCAATGTCGTTGATGCACCATGAGTTTGAGGGAGGGGGGGGGGGGTGTGAGTCATGTATAGACCCCTTTACTGTATATTCCCAGTGTATGTGAGACTTCCCTGCATATTGTATCACATGTACATGTACTGGCCTTTGGCCCACAGTGAATACTAGTTGCTCATTCACAACAGGGATTTCATGAGAGGAGGCACAAATCTTTGGGAAGAGGAGGCAGACTCATGTGTATATGTGTATGTATGAGAAGATACCTCTTTAATAGGAGATACTCCGATCCCTCTGTCTACGTATGAGGAGAGATCCCTTTATAGGAGATACTCTACGCTATAGAGTTCGAAGGATCAATCCATTCTTCTTTTCCTAGCATCATTTGAGAGGCGACACACCAATTAAGTGTTACTTTTTCACCTAGCTGGCAATGGACAATAGATATACTGTTGATTGCCTGGAGAAGAAGGGCTGAACGACGCAATGATTCGTGCATCATGTATCTCAGCCAACCTGAAACATCCACATGTTAGAAACATAATTCCTTGCCTTGTGTTTCGTTATTTTAGTTGTTCCTAGCTATATCGTTGTACTCTGTACATCTTGTACCCTTCTATTCAATTTAGTGGAAAGCACGACAGTCTATCGTTTCGTCCAAAAAATATACCTCTTGTATAGAAACGTTAGAGAATCTCTAGTCACTTTCCCTAAGCTGTTCTTCAAAACGATTTGGGCCGTCGAACAATTGACCGCCCTCGGTCGCGTGTTCCAAAGGCTGACTCGGTTCGGCACAGCCTAATATGATCAGTGCCCCCTTCCAGTCCCCGCTACAAATGGATCATTCAGGAACATCAGACGCAACTAAAAGCGACACGGATACCAACCTACCAGCGGCCAAAGCTGACGTTGTTATTTTCCACATTTCTTTCACGACACGCCTTCCCTCTCACCACCCCTATTCCTCCCACCGCTGCTCAAATTGCTGGCCATTCCGACGAAATATATCGCATGCCGCAAAATCCAGACCCACTAATGGCTACGGTCCAAAATAAGAGCATCTCAAGTCGCGTCCCCCAAAGCAATTTGGGGCACGCCGGACCAAAAAACGGTTCCAGCCGCATCCCCCAAAACCCAATTTTGAAAGGCGCGCCCCGATATGGTGTCCGGCGCCCCGAGCCCGTCCCCGCCCCACAGGGGACGCACCGGGGACGCTGGACACACCAAAAAGCGAGGCGGGGAGTGGCTGGGCCGACCCGTCAGCGGCACAATAAATTTTAACCTAACCGTCACCTACCTCGCGACGGAAGTTATTGACGCGCAGCGACGGTGCAGTTCCCGTAGCGACGGTGCAGTTCCCGCAGAGGCGCAGCGACGCGTCTCGTCGCGCCTAGCTCTGCGTGCCGGCGTTAATGAGCGCCACCGCTCCCCTGCCTCCCTCCGGCATATAAAAAGGGCCGCCTCTCATCGTCCCTCTCACACACAAACCCTAGCGCCTCTCTCCCCAACCCTAGGCGCCACCATCTCAACAAGAGTCGACGCCATGTCTGGTAGAGGCGGAGGCTCGCGGCCGTGGTCGTGGTCGTGGCCGCGGCAGAGCGGCACGGTCGCCGTCGACTGCCACGCCGTCGTCTTCACCGTCGGAGATGGACGTGGAGTCGGGCGTGCTGTTCGAGTTCGTCCTCGTCCTCAAGGGCGACCCACGCAGCATCCAGAGGCTGCCGGACTCCTTCACCGAGTACGTCGCCGGCGACGACCGCCCGCGCACGATGCATCTGCGGGAGGCTTCGTGCGGCTACAACCGGTGGATCGTCGACGTGATCTACGACGCGCGGCGCAAGATGTACCTCAACATCGGCTGAGAGAAGTTCGCGCGCCACCACAACCTCGAAGCCGGCTTCATCCTCCTGTTCTCCTACTTTGGCGACAGGGACATGAGCGTCAAGGTCTTCGACGAGATGCGCTGCCGCCGGGACTACCACGGCGACATCACTGACGAGGAGGACGACTGATGATAAAGAGTGTTGTTTCTTCGCAGCGAATACGTGCACGGAAGTTTCTGGATGTTCGTCTCATCGGTAGAACCAACAAGGGCACCATCCTCCCGCTGGATTTTCCAGTTTGGGTGACTGGGTGTGCTCTCGAGTGTTCTTTCTTAGCAGCGAACACAGGAAACCTTCGATGCACGGCCTAGTTAGGTTTAGTTTTTTGCAAAATTTTATATTTGTGTCCACCATGGTTCAAACTATGTATTAGTTTGTGGAAAACCATGTTCCAAATTGTGTCTTCCTGTAAACCACGTTCCCAATTATGTATTAGTTTGTGGAAATTGAAATACAAATGCCAAAAAAAAAGTATTTTTAATGTTTGGGGGCGACATTTGGAGAACGAGGCTGGGGAGCGACGTCCCCCAAACGCGGCACGAACAAAACACGTCCCCAAACGGGCTCAATCCGGCGCGGTTTGGGGGACGCGACTGAAGATGCTCTAAGTCAACTCTCCACCGGAGAACAAACACTGGATTTTGGTGGCAGGAGAAATGAGTTAGTAGTATTTAAGTTGTCAAGTTTTGCCAAGTTACTTCTAGACTTTGGCTAAGTTAAATTTAACAAAAGGGTTTATCTAGAGCTCAGCTTTTTTTGAGAATCAATACCACATATATTCATAATAATAACAAATAGCATATGGTAGAGATACACGAGCTGTCTCCAACGATTACAAAATAAAGTCTAAAAGGTACTAGCAAATTTTTGAGGTCTTCAAACTCTTTCTTTTCCAAGACACAATCTTGTGATTTCTTGAAAGTAACCAAAGATAGATAACAAACCATAGACATGTAAATAAATACGAAAGTTCTCCCATAATTTTAATTTGAGCTGCAATGGTAAGGCTACGTGCACGCGTACAACCATTAAAGTAGTGATCAACATCGGCAAGAGTACCAACACCAGTATGTCAGGGAATAACAACCGATCAGCCTCGTCGACGTCGATGGAGAGTTGAGAGTACGAATCACCATTATCGAGGACGTAGCAACCGGGACCAAAACCGCGAGGATAATCCTCCTCGCGGTAACCATGAGAAAACAATCTAAAATTGATTTCTCGAAGTAAAATCTGAACACCCATACCTAGATAATTGTAATCTTTCAACATCACCATTAACGTCAGGAAGTAGACCTCATCACAGTGGCGGAGCCACACATGAGCTGTGTAGTCAAGTGACTACACAGTTTTTTCTTATACAAGAGAGAAATCATGGGGAAAATAATAAAAATTCATATAAATATATGTATTTAACTACACAATTTTGAATTGACTACACAAGGTTGAAGTCCTGGCTCCGCCACTGCTTTATCATCGAACGAAAGGTCAAAGATCACTTATTGCACACAATGACATCTCCTTGAGAGGAAACAACAAGAAAACAGCTACTAAAACCAAACATAAACTACTAAAAAATCTAGAGGTCAGTGAGACTTAATCTAATTTTCAGTAGAACTAGTAAAAATACCCGTGCGTTGCACTGGGACAATAAAACACACGAATTCTCCGACCCATCATCCTTGATTAACACTTCTCTTTTGTGGCACAATCGATGAAGGTTGCTACTGTTTCTCGTATTCATGACAAACATGATAAACTAGATGATACCCCGCACGTTGCTGCGGGAATTAGTAGAACAAAATGTATTAAAAAAGTATAAATTTGGATAAATAATTTTATTTAGGAAAAACTGGTCCAAAGAAGAATGTCATTATGAGTATGGGCCCTGGAGATTATAAACATACCTGGTGTTTGAAGCAACATAGTACAATATACATACGCCATCAATGTCAGCATACAACTATACATGGGATTGTTTCTGGCCATCAAGCGGATAATGGAAATTTCTCTCATCCTTATGCTCAACCACGTAGCTGAAATGTTGCATTCATCTACACGAACAATGTGGTTATGACAACAACACATATGTGTGAAACACTCCCATTAAAATAGTGATCTTCAATAATGAACCCATTTACCCTACTAAATCCAACTATAAGTTCATAAGACTAAGAGTGATTTGCATAGAAATTGATTTTGTTTTGACGAACCCATAGCAATTGTTTTGATGTAGTCCATGTGATATTATTCATATATTAATTTAGAACACTGTGGAATGTTGTATGATCTCCTTAATTTCAATTAGCATTTGAAGCTTAGCCCTATTAGTTGGTATTCCCCGCAGCGACTCAAATGATTCTTGCTTCGTTTCTTGCATAAGCATGAGCACATCCCCAAATGTGTACAATGCATTGGGTCAATGAGTGCCTCCATTCTGTTCATAAATAAGTTATCTACCATGAGAAAATTATATTATCCACATTATCAACTTTTTAAGCACATAAGATCTTATCTTAATCACAAAAAAGTTACCACTTATTTTAAGCACATGTGGGTACCTTTCACAATTTTAAACTGGACATCTTCTGGCATGTTAAAAAGATGACATTTTCATTAAAAAAAAGCACATCTTAAGTTGGCACATCCAAGGTATATAAGATGGAACGTGTTCATACATATCAGTCAGTATTGTCCCTGCAATATACACGTTAAAAAGTAAGCAAAATAAAATTGAGCGGTTAAGAACAAACTGAACTCTAGATACGTACGTACAATAACGTACAATATATTTGCCAACATATAAAACTCTTAGAAAGAAAAACTTGAATGGATAGTCTTACCTTAAAGTAAAGGTCTTTCATCTCCCAAGTATATACTTGTAAGTTTTTCCTACATGAAAGGCATACAAAGAGACTAAATAAGCATAGAGTGATTGAGATATCATGATTTACCGAATATGTTTCAGTGATTATCTGAAGAAAGCTCGCCTTCCGGTGTAAAAATCGTGCCATTTCTCTCGTATCCGATAAGTGCATGTTGTGGAACTTCACTTTAAGATCAAGCAACATTATTTGGTTGAATAGCTAATAATATGCTTACTGAAAAGGAACAAAATATTAGGTGCAGAAAATAAAAGTTACCCATTGTTCATTACAAAGAAAAAACACAAAAGAGCATATCTTGCCTCGTGAATATAATGTATTTATGTAAAATGACGCTATGACCCCCGCTCTGTCGTCTCTTACTCTGCATCTGCATTCCATTGCATATAATCCATAAACTTCACTATCCAGTTCTTCATCATGTCTGAAATGTGAAGAGATAATCTACACGAAGCAACAGCCTGCTCAAAATGTAATAAGACAAAGAAAGGAGTGAGGTCCTTACCTTGTAATATTTCTGTAATTCATTGGATGGTTGGCATATTTTAGCGAGCACCTGGCCGGATGTCTTCGTACTACATAGCACAACACTTGCTACATTCGTAAAGAAATGAATTGCGGTTTTTCCTGAGTAGAAGCACATCCTGGTTTGATTGCTTCCCTTGCCCAAGCACCATCTTCATTCACCTGTATAAGGAACAAAGTTCAAGGAAATTTCCATTCAGTATCTCCATGTCGATCTAATTGTCTACGGCATGCACTTGGCTACCTTTTTTTGTGCGAAGCACCTAGCTACCTGCAAGCAAGCACAGATCAAACCATTAGTAGTTCACTTTCGTATGGACCTGCAGAGGTATCCCAATCAAGACATGGAGAAGATGACTTGACGGCTCACGCATGATGCAAGTGATATACCATAAAGCAGATGAAAGGGTGGAGAAAACATTAAGGAGGAAGCGAGGCAGAACGGACGGGATCAAGTTATGATTTGCTCGTCTTCTCCTATGCCCGAGTCAGTTGAAAAGGCTGAGTCGACAGTGGCTGCATCCTGAAAATATTAATAACGCGATTGCCAGTTCGCCACTACCAAAAAAAAGTTAAAGAAAGCTTGTTATTATTTGCTGATGTGGCTCACTGCTGAGGTGGATAGGCTGCATGTCAAGATAAATAGGTTAGTGGGGATGAACTTCTTAGTTATATAGGATTCTAGAGTAAATTTCAGTTTTTACCCTGTTGTTTCACACTTTTGACACTAATTACCCCATTTAGTATTTTTTCATCCATATTACCCCATTTAGCAATAGTACTGTCAGTTTTTACCCTTTAAAAATCTGAGAGACATTTTGGTGTAGTTGATTTTGGCTGCTAGGTACAACTGGTATGCGACATGGCTCATTTCTCTTTTTTTTTTTTTTTTTTTTTTTTTTGAACAGGGATAGGCCCCGAAGGGCCTGGATACTGCATTAAACATAAAGCGGTGTGGTACAGTAATACATAAGGAACCTCCAAGAACAGCACATTTTGGACCAGGTCCCTACCTTTTACAGAATAGACCCTGAACAAATAGAAGAAAAAGCAATCGGGTGCTCCTACACCGCCGACGATCACAGGACTCAAGCGACGGCCGTCGCCACCAAGCACCGGGGACTAGACCACTTGGTGCAGTGAAGAGGATGAGCTCCGCCGTGAGTCCACCATAGGGCCTTCGATGGAGGTTGGAGAAAACCTGACGCAACACCAGCGCCAGGCTCTGGAGTTGCTGCCCGCCAGCATCAAAGGTCGGCTGCCAATCTTGGACCGCCGAGGATGAACTCCAAACAGCCGCAGTATCACGAACTCCCCAGCCTCCCCCAACACCGCAGAACACTTCAGCTAGCTTACTCTTCTCCTCGCCTCCACGGCCGGCCAGAAGAGAGAGCAGCATCCGCGAACTCCAGTAGCAGAGAAGACTGATGAACCGCTTATTGAAGAAGACCTCACCGGGTCTGCAAACCACGCCTTGCTTCCACCTTGGAAACCTGACGCCGTGCATCGCCGGCGACTGCCTGATGCCGCGGAGAAGCACCAGCACAACTAGCCTCCAGAAGACGGGGAAGCTCATTTCTCAAACCATTTCTTTTCCACAGCAGAGTCAGTCCAACAGCTTAGAGTATGAGACGCGCCCGATTCACCATGCACGGTTGTACGCACGCACTACTTTGTTGCAGCAATCAATGGCGGGCAGAGATTCCTCAAGGTGATTGCTCTATATGAGAGCAAACTAAATGAGTTCCTTTTCTGAATGTTAGACTAGTCACAATGCATAGTATCATATAGAAGTATCATGCGTATGATACTACTACATGTTACTATCTCCACAATGCATGGTATCATATACTAGTATCATAGTCTCCATATATTAATTGTTTTGTAGAATCTCAATGCAAATATATGTACAAGATTTACTTGACATTAATTTTTTTAGTAGTATGTGCTATGATACAGTATCTACCTATGATACTAGTACTCTCTCTCTCATCCTTAATTGCACTGCCACATCAGCATTTTACATGCATGGAATGCATGACACTACCTATGATACTCCTATTGTGGGTAGTCTTAGGATGTGTTCGGTTTGAGAATCCTGATGCATGGAACGGAATGGTTCCATTCCAATGTCACGGAATGGTTCCGTACCCGTGTTCGGTTCGGAAAAAGCGAGGAACGGAATGGTTCCGTGCCTGTGTTCGGTTCGGGAAAAAACGCGGAACGGAATGGCAGGATTTTGGTTCAGCTCACCTCTTTTTCAGTCCGCGCGGTGACAGATACGAGCCGTTCCTCCAGATTCCACCAAATTGGTGGAACGACTTGGTTCCGCAACTACAGGGTATATTCCCTTCTGAGGAATGACTTGGTTCCGTTCCTTCTCTCCAACCGAACACAGGGATGGGTGCTGGGTGCGGAACCGTTCCGTTCCATTCCACCAAATTCCAGAACCGAACACATCCTTATAGTGGTGTGCTTGATCGATGGCAAGCTTTTGGGTGTATTAAGATCTCGTAGCTAGCAAGCAATGCACAGGTGATGCCGGAAATTGATTAAGCCTCATACACGTAACGTCTGTGCTTGTTACTTTGTATTTCGTGCGAGGTACTACTACCTACTGTACGTATTAAGATTGCATGAGTTTAACACGTAATTATATACTTACACGGCAAAGCCAAGGTGTATGTTAATAGTATAATTTAACTCAACTCGGACACAGGCTGGTGTCGCATTATTTTGGGCAAGACGGTGATTAAGTAGGATTTTGGGTTGAGGCTTTATTCCGGTGCAAGAAAATACTCAAGGAAAAGTGCCGACTGAGACCTACATGACAAATCATTTGAAAATCTTATAGAGGGTAAATTGGCAATTTTTTTGTTAAATGGGGTAATACAAAAAAAAAATGTTAAATGGGGTAATTAGTGTCAAAAAAATCAAACTAGGAAGTAAAAACTGGAATTTACACTAAATTCTAATATAATAGTGCGAGCTCCTCACAGCCAACTTTTAATACAACAAACTTGTAATTATGGTGGACGTCATTGTCATGTAAATTTAAGCTGTTGCGTGGTTCATCCCCATATTTTAATTATGTGGACTTTTCATGATGGTGGGTAGCACCTGTGTCTGATCTACATCTGGTGTCTGAATGCGAGCAAATAAACATCGAGATATCACAAAAATTTACTAAAAAGATTGAGGAAAACATTGTTTTCACGTGGTAACCATAAAGACCTGGTGCGCAACAAACATCACCAACACGTCTACCACATATTACTGAGTAGATGCGTACTTCAATTGAAACCTGAAACCAACTTCTTATGCCGAAACTGAATAGATGTTGCAGTAGAGTGCGTACTTGTATGTGCTCATTTACGAACATATGCAATGATGATGCATGTGCTACCACAAATCTAATTTTCTTGTATTATTCAACAACGTGATGTGGTCAGAACCTGGAAGAGTATGTTTAAGATAAACTCAAACTGATGTTTTTCTTAGGAGTGAATCTGGCACACGCCTTTTAGGTTTCTAGTGAATCTGATACTAACTTGATACTGAAATCAAATGTAACGTTGCCATTGCAGTAACCAAAAAAAAATACATGAACATGCATTATGTAGTATATATCAAGGACTGATACATAAAGGAATTTTCAAGAAACTCTGATATATCAAGGAATTTTGCAGAGCAACACTAACAGAACCTATAGCGAATTCATTGCTATCCGAATCTTCCTTTTTCTACTGACTGATTAGGGAATTGGAAGACGAAAAAGAAGCACTGATACCTCTTACCTTGAGTGGAGCACGAGGACCAAGTTTCGGCAAAGTCGCCAAACGATGGCAAAGTCTAGGACAGGCTTTGGTCGAAGGACGCCGGAACTTGCGATTGAAAAAAACAGCACGCTTAGATGGATCCAGCAGCTAGTAGTACGGCATCTGAAGCTGCTCGCTCAGCTGGCAGAAAATAGGTATGGGTCGCTTGGAGATCGGTCCCACGCACCGGTAGAAGGTTCAGGCTCCGGCTCGCTCAGCTGATGCTTGCCGCTGTACTGGAGAGGGAACACACCGAGGCCCGAGGCACTCGTCGTGCTTCAGATAGACATCGTTTCTCCCAGCTATCTTGCGTCTTCCTAGTTTCTTCTCACCCCAACTCGTGTTGCGACTTGTGAGATACATGAAGAGAGAACAACAATTAGGCGCGTGCTGTCTGGAAGCTAAAGTAGATTCAGTTCTCAATCTCTCTCACTTGTGAACTCGTGTTGTCCCTCTCGAACAAACAGTAGTGCAGTACTATTTTCTCTTAATCCTCTCATATAATCTCTTCCAGTCTCCTCAAATGTAAGTATGCAACAGCCCATATCCCCTTCGGATCAATCTCATGAACGGAGCACATCAGCAAACAACGGTGGAGCCAACATGTCAAACGAATCACAGTGGCTTCTTCGCCCCTTGTTCGATCGATCGTTTCCTGGCGCGGAAGATGCGCCTACCACACCACACGTGCTTGCAGGAAGCGAAGATGATGCAAACGACGGCCGCGGGAGTCAGAGAAAACGGTGTTGATTCGTTCGGCGGCACGGACATTTTCGCCGAGATGGCGGAGGTGGTTCACGGCTCGTCGAGGACGTACGCCGGGACAGCGACGGCTAGGAATTTTGTCCGGTTGGGATAGGAAGAACTGGTGGAGTTATCCTATTCCCTGACATTGAGCTCCATCAGGATCTCGGCATTCTCCCTCTATGGGCGCAGCCTCGTAGCCATGGCCTCGTTAGCAGCACGGAGGCTCGATCTTCTCGGTTTAGGCGTCCGTGGAACGTGGTGGTGCAGTTGAACCCTAGCCTCTCACGCTCGGGCAAATAGAGCGGAGGAGGTCGTAGGCGACTGCGGCGAGGCGCGAGAGGAGGCTTTATGCGTCCCTGCTGCTTTATCGAAGAGATCGGAAAGCTGATGGTTTTCGTTTCCAATACTCACAGGGCAACCAGGACGTGGACCGCAACCAGGACGCGCGCGATGCACGAAGGAAGGGGTTCTCCGCTCCGCCTCCCGATTGCGTCGATCGCCACGCGCGCGGTTCGTTTCTCTTCCGGTTTTGGAAGCTGGATGGCCTTGTTTGGATACGGAGTATGTATAAAGGAAAATGCTTGCTATCCTTCGGAGGCTGGAACGTACGCAGCCTCCGGTTGCTCGGCCGCTCGATGGAGCCGATCGTCTGGGTCAAACTGCTCCCGCATATCACGTGGGTTCACCTTATCTCTATCTTCTCCTCTAGTTTCTCTATCGTCTTCATGCGCGCACGCCCGTGAGCTCCTCCGCGCGCAGTTTTGCCCGCGCCTCCAAGCCTTTGCTGCGCTGCCGTTCACCCAAGTCGCCGCGCCGTCGTTCACCCAAGCCGCCCAGCTCCTACCTCCGCGAGCGCATCACCGCCGGCTCCCACCTCCGTGAGCGAGGCCCCACGGGAATCCTCCATGGCCTCCAGCCCTCCTCCTCCGCGAGCTGCCCCGCCATGGCACTACAAGAAAAATGACACGTAGAGACGCTCTATTTCAGACGCTTTTTTATTCGTGTTTATGTGACAATCTAGACCCTGACTTAAGACGATTTCGAAGACGTTTTACAGGTCGTCTCAGCGTGACAAGATTCACCGCTCCCAATCCTTAGAAAAAAAATTCCGGGCTACCTCTGCAATATCTCTCTCCCGTCTCTTAACCGTGGAAACCTACCGCTAAAAAAAGTGAAAACCTAGCGCCGCCACTAGATCCCCTGGCGGTGTCCCTCCGGCGAAATCAGCGGAGCGACTGGCGGCACCTCTACTCGCCTCGCCGGTACAAGATCTTCCTCCACTCTAGAACGCTGGTGTCATGCTACAAAAAGACTCGATCCAGCCCGTACTCGTGTGGCGGTGCCCTCTCCCATGATGCTGCGGCATTCTCCTTGTTCCCCCACTGTCCCGCACCTGCCCATGGCGCCTTGCAGCCAAACAACAACATGGTGTCGTGGCTCCACAGCCGCAGGTATGTTCATGTACTACTAATCTAATCTCAGCTTGTGTCTTTTCTAAACCGAGCCTGCATCTATCTGATTGGTATCAGTCACTCGAATAACCCTTGTAAAATGCCAGGAAATGAGTATTTCTTCCTTTTCGTTCAATCAATCTAGCTAATAGTTTTATTCATATGGTCTGAACTCAAACAGGCAAAGACGTGATATTAGCATCACTCAACCTAGTGCTAGATTGGAGCGTACAGTCTGCAGGTAATCGTGTACAAATGTGTCAACTAATTAATCCTTGGAACTTGTCAATTTCATGATATAAGCATGAACAAACAGAAATTGTTGATATCTTGAATTAATTCATTGTTGGATTAGGTGGCCCCAGATTTATATCAAAAATTTCCACTTTGGTATGCAAATATATTCTTGAACTTCCACCAATGAGATTTTTTGAGTACTTGTTATTCATTTGTAGTCCATAGAAAGTGCTCACTGAAAGTGATTTACTTATACTAAGTGGATTTACTGGTATTTTACTATCGTCGAACTAGTTCTATATTTTAAGGAATGCCTATATGAAGCTTGTGTAACCTTCCAATTAAGTGCACCATGCAGAAATTGACTACAGCGACAGTCTATTCAACCAATTGACTACATCTACAGTCTATTCAAGCAACATCATAAGAATGTTTCTGCATCAGGTTGTATGTACTTGTTTCTTACCGCTGGTAATAAATCAATGTTGTTGCATCCTGCATCACTTAATAAGAAATTCATGTTGCTGCATCGCTTGATAGTTGATACAAAGAGACCAATGTGTAAACCTTATGAATATATTATATAGCTCAGGTTCTTCGATGCCCTTCATCATTTTTACCTTATTGTCTCCAATCAATGTCACTAGCCCTTGTTTCTTCATAGGTTTCAACTATAATGCCCAACGGTTCAGATTGTACTGCCGAGAAGTGAAGGTTCGTAAGATGCATCATAAGGATTAGCACGCTGCAAGTTGAGAGCCTTTTGTTTTCAACAGTTGGTAACATATTTAGTAATAGCACACTGCAAGTTCTTGCAAAATATTACCCACTGTTGTTTTCCATATTAAGTCTTTATTTTTTTGTGTTTTCTAACCTTAGTTAAATTGTTCTGTGTAGGGTTATGATCATTGCTAGTTACCCCTAATGCTAAGAAGGTTCATATTTTGGCCAATGTTGAACAATCACTGCTGCAAATGGTTAGGTATCCACCTTCAGTTTATAAGTAATTAAATGAATACTCTTCTTTTTTGAAGAGTTATCACTGATATTTCAAGTTTCTTGCAGAAAGTTTTATTGCAGAATTTTAATGAAGCACACTACAAGACCACAACGGAAAAATTAAACATGTTGCAGTCAGGACCTGTCGGTGTTGAAGTACATGCAAAAGTTTAGATAGATTCCAGCTACTTAGAAGTACATGAGTACTGACGTTATTTTAGTCTTCCCCCTCGTTCATATGTATAGATAGATTCTAGCTACTTAGAAGTACATGAGTACGGAAGTTCTTTTATTCTTGCCCCTCGTTTATATGTATGTACACTTAAATTGTAAAGTACGATTTTCCTTGGTTAATATATTTATTTACTGAAATGCATTGCAAATGTCTATTGATTTGCAAGTTGTACATATTTTCTCACGCGAATCGACAATTTGAACATTTGACAAATTAAAATGAATTCCTCCCATTAACACGCCTAAGCGTCTTAACCTCTCATAGAGACGTCGCGGAAAGGTAGCTTTGTGGTCAGCTGTAATTACGTCTCAAAGGAGCATAGACATGCTTTATAGAGCGTCTTCACCATTTACCCAGAGACGCTTTCAATACGTCCCTATGAATTTTGAGACGGTGCATAAGAAGACGTTCCTATGACGCTTTTGAGAGACGACTCTACAGCCACCTAGAGGCGAAATAAAGCGTCTTTACTACCAAAATTCAACGTCTCCACATGTCTTTTGTGTTGTAGTGTGGCCCTCCTCCTCCACGAGCTTCCTCGCCGTCGCTTCCCTCCACCGAGCGCGCTCTGTACCGGGGCCGCCACTGGTCCGGCGAGGTTGTGCGCCGCGACCTCCGTTCCCGGCGGTGGTCAGCCTCTACAGGAGCGCGGCGCTAGCTCCTTCCCTCTTGATGGACGGCCTCCACACCGCCGCCTCCTTCCTCCGCGCGTCGGCTCTGTCCGCCGTGATGGCCGCCGCCTCCTTCCCCCACGGCGCCGGCTCCGTCTACTGCCTCCTTCCCGGTTGCCGCCTCCTCCTTCCCCCGCGGCGTCGGCTCCATGCGCTGCCTCCATCCCCCACCATGGTTGCACGCCTCCATCACGAGCGCCACCGAGCCCGACTCCATGGCGCTGCTGCAAGCTGCACGTCGCCGGCTACTCCAATGTCGCAAAATATCCACAACTGGTGCTGCAAAACTGGCTGCATCATGCTTCCAGCGGTAGACGTAGTTGCTTCCAGCGGTGGGAAGAGGTGCTGCCATCGGGGACATTGATGTCGTCGAGCATTAGTGCTACCATTGTTGGGCGAAGATGCTACCAGTGAAGTTCGTCGATGCTTTCATTGGCGGTGGGAGATGCTGCGACGAGGCGTCGGTGCGGCCAAGGAAGAGCGGTGCTGCTACCATTGTTGGGGGAAGGTGCTACTAATGTATGTCGTAGATGCTACCATCGGCGGTGGGAGATGCTTCAAGGAGATGGGCGGTGCTGCAACAAGCGTTGATGCTGATGTCGGTTGGGCGGTTGTGCTACCGGTGGTGCTGCCATAGGTGGGTGGTGGTGCTACCGTCGGTAGGGGTGTTGCTGCATGGAGGGGCGCCAGTGTTGCAAGGAGAGGTTGCGGTGCTGCTGCCGGAGTTCGGATGCTGCCGGCGGTGCACCGACGAATAGTATTTCACCGTGCTACAATTGTATAAATCTTTTGCTACAAATATTTTGTGGTTCTGCTAATTTAGTACATTTTTGTCACTACAAGGACTCCGGCGATGTCTCCGGCGAGGTCCATTTTTATTTACTTCTAGATGAACCGTTTTTTGCTTCAATGAAGCAAAAACGGGACTATTTTTGTTGCGACCAAACAAAGTCTAAAGAGCCGTCGCAACTCTCCTTCTATTTTAGTTGAACCGTTTTTTGCTTCAATGAAGCAAAAGCGGGACTTTTTTTGCTGCAACCAAACGAAGTCTAAAGAGTCGTCGCAGCTCTCCTTCTATTTTAGTTGAACCGTTTTTTGCTTCAATGAAGCAAAAGCGGGGTTTTTTTTTGCTTCAATGAAGCAATAGTGGGATTTTGAGACGAAACTGAACACAGAAATCGATCTAACGGTTCAAACTAGTTTAATCCAACGGTGAAGGACCCGGAGGCTGGGGGGTTTGCAGCCTCCGGAGGATCCTCAGCGCTGCCCATGTATAAAACTGATTCTCCATAAACTCAGTTAACGGACTAACTACCTAAAACCTTGTTTGGCTGGAGCGATAAAAGTGCGGATTAGGAAAACTTAGTTTCCATAAAACTAGGAAAACGAGTTTTGGCAAAAACGACTATTTCACGTTTTTGTGAAAACGCGTTTCCAGGTAACTCGACCCCAACTACGTTTCTTCGTCCCGCTGATTCCTAGATGACCTCCTGGATGAGGCCTTGCCCGTCGGCGGCGGTAAGTACGCAGCCGGCCTTGCCTTTCTTGACGCGATGACGCCGGCGCGGTGTGGCCGCCGAGAGCCTACGATCCTAGTAACTTCTTGCATACGCCCCTCTGGTGCCTGCTGCGTGAAAGCCCATGCCATGTTCACAAAAGTAGAACCTATATCCTAGCATGGGCTTTCACGTTGAAACTAGGCTACACTATATCATGTTGGGCCGATTTTGTTTTGGTGGTTGGATGATACGGCTGTAGGTTAGCCTACGCCACAACTTTTTTCCAACCGTTGGCTGTGTACAAATCACACGTTCACCGCAGTATCTTTACTATTAAATAAATAGGAGTTGGTCGTTTGACACTCAACGCACTTTAATGGTCGTCATTAAAATAATCCGGACCCTCTAATCACCGCTTAACTCCAGCGTGCTACACCGTCTGATCAGGATTCTTGGTACGCCCCTACTCCCGCAAGCACATGTCCCACTCAATCACTCCTTGCCACGAATGAAATAAATCAAATCAAATCTCAATCAATACAAATTAATTTCCTTGCTGCATATGTATCTTTCTTTCCTTCCTTGCCGCATATGTATCTTTCCTTGTAGAGAACGGAATCAATCAAATTAATTATAACTTCCATCCCCGTACATGGTATCAATCAAAACACCAACTCAAAATCATATCAATGTTGTTCATCCTCAATCGCGCCGCCAAACCAAACAAGAACGATGCTTCCATCAGTCACCCACAAACAGGTAGAACGACATTCACCCATTCACCGACAAGCAAAATATGAACTTCAGTGAATTATGTTCCTCTCTGTCCGCCAGCATCCAGGTACCTGGATTCGCCATTGCTGGTGATTTTTTTCTTGTTTCTTGGCTGAATCATCCCTCTCCCTCTAATAGTCTGCTTTTTTCTTGGTTGTGCGTTTACATGCAAACAAAAGATGATAGTAATGATCAGCGGCCGGTCCTTCCTCGACAGTCAACAGTGAACACGATGGTAGCCTCTACGACTAGCCCATGGATTCTGAACATCAGAAGATTAAACATTACCTTTCATGTCTATTAAATTCTACAGATGTATGAAACAGACAAGACTATACATCCTAGATTTGGTCGGGACGTTTTCAAAGCAAGTTACCACTCCTTCCCTTACAATTTTTCAAAACTATATAATACTCCATTACTTTTCATATTAGAACTTTTCATCTTGCGCTGGTGTTACTCTGAAACATTAAGATTCATTTGGTCAAAATATGTCTTACTCTCATTAGTCAAGAGAAATTCTAGGTCTCCACCGGGGAAGCATACCCTGTTCGAAGACCTAGCCAACAAAGATACGGATGAAATAAGTGGACATCAACAAGGTAGTGAGTGGTATGCATTGCTATGCTGATTGTCTCCTGAGAAGAAACAAGAATACCTAAAGAGGCTGCGGATATCCCGCCAGCAAAAAAAGGCTACAACTCTAAATCTTGTCAAATGTGAGGAACCAAAGAAGCTTGCAGAACAAGGTAAGAAACATACAATCCACTACTTATGGAAGATAGATTCAGACTGGAATAAATCTATGACCTTTAGTCATGCATTCAAAGGATTTCATGCCTGAACCAATTGGCTTTTACAAATTAGATGTTCTTTGAAATTGACTTATTTAAAGCAAACAAATATTAACTTTCAGCCTTTCATTCAATTATACGGTCTATGGAGAAACTGAGCAAACATAATTTATTTTTGACTTGACAGGAAATTAACAGGAGATCACACCCCATTTAAAGACTTAACCAACAAAGCAAATGAATATAGAATCGGGAAAATCAACAGGGCAGTAGTACGAGTTGGTATGTTGGATTGTCTTCTGAGAGGAAAGAAGAATAACTGAAGAATCATCGAATATCCCACGGACAAAAAAAGGCTGTAGCTCCAGATCAATTAAATCAAGGAATCCAAGCAAGCTACAGAGCAAGGTAAGAAACATAAAAATCCTAGCTGAGTTTTTGAAATCTCTTTTATAAGAAATTAATGCCACGACATGATTCGACATCTACGTTACTCCAGATTTAATTATTGATATCTCTTATATAAAAGTTGACCACGATACGGATCTGCAGTGTCACCATTGAGAAATCATGCCAAGACGAGTGTAGACATGACACATGACTACTTAGAGGGACCAAAGCAGCATGGGAAGCAAGGTAAAAATAATTAACAGTTTTGCGTTTGGGAGATATAAATGCAATCACATGATTTTCCTGAAAATTTATCCTGACCACTGCAGATTTAGAACAACGTTTTATATTGACCACTGAACATGTAAACTGAAAAAAAATCAGTGGGCATTCATTTAGGTCAAGCATGTTCTAAGAACATTGCTTCGAGTTCAATGGGTGGAGAGTCACCATTCCTACTTCAAGCCGACATGAATGCATTTGCGACAGATAATATTGTTTTGTAGTTGCTATTGAACGTGTGACTTAACTGCAAATTAACAACAGATCGTACCCCGTTTAAATAGCTAACCAACAAACCTAATGATGAAAATTGGGAACATCAACAAGGTAGTAACGTGAGTGACTTATTTGGTTTTAAACCTATTTTGTGGAGAGTGGAGCATTATCACTGCACTTGTACACAAACTGAACATGGCCATTTGGGTATTAGTAACGAGATTCAGGTTGGCTATGACATAGAAAGGGATAATCGACTATTTGCATTGAGAAAAATGGTAGGCTTATCCTGTATAATAGGTGAGCTTTGCAAGTTAACAATATTTCAAAATCTTAATCCCAGTGAACTCCGAAACTTAGTAGCGGTAATTCATGGATGCATGGTATGTATTAACAACTATATCATAGTTTCAACTGCTGAGCCAACATTTTTTGTACAGCAAAGCACACCAATTTCAGCAATGCACTCGAGTGTTAAATTGACAAGTATGATTAACATTCACATATGGCCATGGGTTTGATAGAGAAATTACCTTGACTTCCTCATAGCTCCCCTTTTCCCAGGCCAGAAGCCATTCCAGTGTCGGGCACATGCGTTTTCAACATCTGCAAAAAGCAGAGACATGGATCTCTCACTTGACGCCGACTTCCCTCCGATGATGCGTGTGCTCCACCTATACAGGTCGGCGCGTGCATGGACATGTCGCTCACGCTAGCCTCCCACGGGCAGTATCTCCCCCAGTCCCTCACTCAGCGAGAACGACTCCATTGGCATGGTAAAGCATCTTCGATGCGCCGAGATTGGTTTGTATTTAACATTTACGTGTATGCCATGCAGGAAACTAAGCGAGGCATCATCCAACATCTTCCTGACCAGGTATAGGTCAGGTGGCACGCCCTTGCGACAGCATCGGACGTGTGACCAGAAGGCTTTGCGGGCCGTCGCTCGGAGGGACCAGGGCCAGCCGCAGTCCTGGGAGATTCCCGGCTCTACGGTGTTGCCAGTCGCTGCCCGCCGGTGGGTTTCTGACCGCAACACATTCTGGCACGCCCGGTGGGACCATCTTCGACATCCACCGCATCGCCATCTACATCTCAGATGGCGGACGGCACGCCAGTCACGTACGAGGATCTGACCGACGAGCTCAAGAAGAAGTATGACGAGGTCAAAACGATCCTCGAAGCTGACCTCATCGGCTCTTTTCACCGAACCCGTTCGCATGGCATCAGGTGGAAAGGGTTCTCACCTGAAGGCGCGCTCGATGAAGTGGACCTGTCCGTCCCGTCAGAAGAACGCACCAGGTCCCTGCGTCAGGAGATTAGCTACATGGTGACTCACTCGCTGCATCGCCATTCTGAGAGCCTGGTGAATACTTTGGAGCGTGTCGCTTTTCGGATGATCCAGGAAGTCATGAGGCATCAGTACCCTCTGTCAGGACCAGCTCTCGGGACCTATCAAGGAGAGGTGCCACTCCAGTCCCGTCCACCGTTGCCATGCGCATTGGCAGCACCGGAAGTGCCGAGTTCACCGGCATACGCCGTCGATATGGCGGAAGATAGGTACCCTGGGAGGTGCCAGCCAGGACACTTGTTCAACATCAACATGGTAGAACTTGGGCACCGCCCTGGTAAGGGTAGTGACGAGGGCAGCTGCTCTCATAGCGAGGATAAAGAGGAAGCTGGTCCACGCGATCGGCCCCGACACTGCCCCAAGATCCTGGTGATGATCAAGATGGAGGCCGATTCCAGCGATCGGACCGTATTATCCGCACCACCGGTGCTCCCAGTATTTGGTGTCGACCTCACAGGTGACGGAAAGCTGGGGTATGGGTTCACATCGGCTGATGAGCTAGAGGAAGTCGACATCGGCCCTGGGGATAAGCCGCGACCAACTTTTATCAGCAAGAAGTTAGATCCACAGCTCAGGAGTCAGATGATTGCTCTATTGAAAGAATACCCAGATTGCTTTGCATGGGAATAAAAAGAGATGCCTGGGTTAGACAGGAGCATCATTGAACATCGGCTCCCCCTTAAGAAAGGATTTCGGCCGTTCCGACGAACGAGCACGCTCGGATGAGGGCCGAAATTCCGGAAGAAGTCAAGAAAGAAATCGAGAAAATGTTGGCCGCCGGTTCATCAGGCCATGCGGGTATGCTGAGTGGATCTCCGAGTATCGTTCCTGTAGAGAAGAAGGACGGCCGATGGCGTGTGTCCATCGATTTCCGAGATCTCAACAGAGCCACTCCAAAGGACGAGTATCCGATGCCTGTGGCAGAAACACTGATCAATGCAGCTACTGGCCACAAGGTGTTGAGCTTCATGGATGGCAACGCCGGCTATAACCAAATCTTCATGGCTCCGGAAGATATACACAAGACCGCATTCGGAGTACCGAGGGCAGTAGGCTTGTTTGAATATGTAGTCATGACCTTTGGATTGAAGAATGCTGGTGCAACGTACCAACGAGCTATGAATTATATATTTCATGATTTGATCGGTAAGTTGGTGGAAATCTATATCGACGACGTGGTAGTCAAATCTGTCTCCATGGAGGGACACTTGGATGATTTACGGCGCGTCCTAGACCGAACTCGGAAGTTCGGACTGAGAATGAACCCGAAGAAGTGTGCCTTCGGTGTGACGGCTGGTCAGTTCCTAGGTTTTCTGGTTCATGAACGGGGAATTGAAATCGGCCCTAAGAGTCAAGAGGCGGTGCGCACCATGCAACCGCCCACCACGAAGAAGGAGCTCCAACGTCTCATCGGCAAGATCAATTTTGTTCGACGATTCATCTCTAATCTGTCAGGACGAATCGAGCCATTCGTGGCACTGGTGAAGACTAAATCCGATGACGAATTTCACTGGGGGGCAGAACAGCAGCAGGCGTTTGATGAGATTAAACGGTATCTGACGACGCCGCCTGTGCTAGTTCCGCCCC
Organism: Lolium rigidum; assembly: GCF_022539505.1. Lineage (NCBI taxonomy): Eukaryota > Viridiplantae > Streptophyta > Magnoliopsida > Poales > Poaceae > Lolium > Lolium rigidum. Next base: position 188,936,355 of record NC_061514.1, read on the forward strand.
AGCAAGACAGGCCGTTCTACATCTACTTGTCAGTAGCTGACACGTCCATCGCTTCGGTAGTGGTGCAACTCTACGAGGGCGTTGAAAAGGTCGTTTTCTACCTCAGCAGAAGGATGTTGGACGCGGAAACAAGATATCCTGAGATCGAGAAACTGTGCCTCTGCCTGTTCTTTACCTGCACCAAGCTGCATCACATCCTTTTGACGGCAGAGATCTTCGTCATATGCAAGTCAGACGTTGTCAAGCACATGCTGTCGGCCCTCGTGTTGAAAGGCCGACTGGGTAAGTGGATGTTTGCGTTGTCGAGTTCGATCTCCGGTATCGGCTCGCGAAAGCGATCAAAGGGCAAGCGTTGGCCGATCTCATAGCTGAGCGAATCGGTACCAATATAGCAGCACTATCTATACGTGCATGGGCTATGTTCTTCGATGGATCGGCTTGCGACGATGGTTGTGGCATCGGCATTCCGCTCGTGTCGCCTCGGGGGCGAATACTCCTTCTCCATCGGATTATCTACCCCTTGCACCAACAACGTAGCGGAATATGAGGCGGTACGTAAGGGGATGGAGTTGCTACCGGAAGCCGGGCAGAGGCGGTAGAGCTTTTTGGAGACTCCAAGTTGGTGATTAACCAGCTCACGGATGAATATAAGTGCGAGAGTGAATCGCTTTTCCCATATTGGATGGAATGCCGTGAGTTGATGACACAGTTTCGGTACATCAACTTTAATTGGGTCCCAAGATCCCAAAACACCGAGGCCAACAATCTCGCACAAATGGCGTCGGGCTACATAGATATACCTGACGGGTCAGAAGTTCAGGTACAATTCCTGGAACAGGATGATTGGAGAGCCGAAATCTTCAATTACTTAAAAGATTCGGCTCGGGGGGCACTGGAGGGCACTGGGGTGGCGGTAGGAGCGGTGTAGTGGTGAGGAAACCTAGCGGGGTGAGCGATGGGATGATGTAGGGTAGGCGATGGGTTAACGGGAGTTTGGGAGGGTGTCCGTGTGGAGAAAGGGAAGATATGCTCGGAAAAAGTGACGTGCCGAGAGATGTGGACGCGGCCAGAGACGAGATCCAGGCAGCGATAACCCTTGTGTTCATCGAGTATCCTAGAAAGACACAGGGAATGGAGCGAGGTGATAGTTTGTTGGTGGAGATGGCGGCAGTGTTTGGAAAACAAAGACAGCCAAAGACGCGAAGTTCGAGTAGTTGGGATGACTAAGATAAAGAGAGTAGAATGGTGTAGAGTTTGTATTGGACTTGTGAGGCCGGATGTTAAGTAAGTAGGTGGCTGTGCGTAAGGCTTCGGCCCAGAATTTTGGTGGCATTGAGGAGTGGATTAAAAGGGTGCGAATGATGTCGTTTATTGTGCGAAGCGAGCGTTCTGCCTTGCCGTTTTGAGGTGAAGTGTATGGGCATGAAAAACGGAGAAGAATGCCATGTTGAAGAAAGAAGTTTCGGTTTTGAAAGTTATCAAATTCTTTGCCGTTGTCACATTGGATAAATTTAATGGGAAGAAAAAAGTGTGTGGCGACATATTTTTGAAAGTTTAGGAAAATGGTGTGTACGTCTGATTTGTTGCGTAAAGGAAAAGTCCAGACAAAGTGTGTGAAGTCGTCTAGAACGACTAGATAATATTTAAAGCCAGAGACACTAGTATGGGGAGATGTCCATAAATCGCGAGTGCAAAAGTTCAAAAGGAAAGGTACTAACAGTAGTAGAGGAACTAAAGGGCAAGCGAACATGTTTTCCTTGTCGACAAGAGGGACACATGGAGGTATTATGACTATCCTTATTACAATTTATTGAAAATTCGCTAAGTATAGAAGACAAGGTAGCGTGGTGGGGGTGGCCGAGACGGTGATGCCAGAGGTCGACGGACGCCGCCATGGAGGTGGGTGGGTCGTGGGTGGCGGCGCCATGGAGAGTGTAGAGGTCGCCGGAGCTATTGAACCGAGCGATCTCCGCTTTGGTCTGGTAGTCCTTCACAGATAAACCAAACGGATCAAATTCCATAGAAACAAGATTGTCACGGGTGAACTGACGAACAGAAATTAAGTTTTTGATTAGCGCGGGTGCAATAAGGACATCACGTAGGAGGAGTTGTTTGGTGGGTGTAGGTATGGTGGTTTGGCCGGTGCAATATATAGGTATAGTAGTGCCGTTTCCTAGGACTATGGATGAAAGTGGTGTGGTGGAAAAATTTGACAACGATATTACTAGAAGCGGACATGTGACTAGAAGCACCGGAATCGAAAATCCAGTCCATACCCGAGTTTCCTCGGGCAGCGAAGTTGTTCATGGCCTGCAAGAACGCAGATTGGTCCCAGCTCGGTGAAGGAGCGGAGGTCGGTTGATGCAGCGGGGCGGTTGGAGCAGGCGGCATGAGGACGAGCGAAGGCTGAAACATCCGGGGGTGCTGATATGGCATGTATGGCATCCCCCGTCGTAGTAGGCCGGGCGGCGTGGTAGGCGTTCGGCGGGGCGCGCTGGCCGAGGAGTCCAGGGGAACCGAGTGTGGGGGCGAAGACCCGGCGCCCGAGCACCCGTGTAAGCCGGAGGAGCGCCGATCGGAGAGGGGGCCACCCGGGGCATGGACCAAGCCTGAACCATGCCGGTCCGGGGATCATGAGGAGGGCGCCGGGTAGGCGGCGCGGCGGGTGCCGGCGCAGGGCGTCGGTACCGCCGGTGGCGGGCGCCAAGCGGGAGGAGCGGCGGAGTGCCGGCGCGGGCGTCGAGGCGGGCTGGAGGAGTGGCAGATCGCGGCGGCCGGTACATCGGATTCTTGCCCTTGTAGTTGGGGCTGGGACGCCGGCCCGGAGGAGGCTGCCCGGCCGAGGCTGGAAACGGTACCGGGGGTCTCCGCCGCGGCGGTGGGCTGGCTCGTCGGGCCTGCCGGTGCGGGAGTAGGCAGCGAGGGCGGCAGGGGTGGAGGCGGCGAAGACGTGAGGCCGCGCCTCCCGCCGTGTGAGGTCATCATCGGCGTTCTGCAGCAGGGACCGGATCTCCTTGAAGGAAGGGCGAGGCTGCATGAAGGGAATCATGGCCGCTTGAGTCTTGAACCGGTCGCCGAGCCCTTGGAGAAGGATGTTGATAAGCCGGCGATCGGGCATAGGATCGCCTAGTTCGCGGAGCTCATCCGCCATCGTCTGGATGCGCTGACAGTAGACGCTGAGCGAGGAGTCCCCCTGAGGGGTGTTGCGGATCGCGGAGTGGAGGTTGTTGATCCGGGCGTCAGCGTTTTCCTGGAAGAGTTGGCGCAGGGACGCCCAGAGGGCGGCGGCGGTGGCGGCCTCACGGAAAACGAGATTGAAAATCTCCGTGGACACGCGTGTGTAGATCCATTGGATGATGGCGAGATCATCCGTGATCCAGCGAGCGTCGTCAGGACGAGGGGCGGCGTCGGCGGCGATGTGATGACGGAGGTTGCGGCGCCCGAGGTGAACCTCAAAGAGGTGGCGCCAATGGTAGTAGTTGTGTTGGGCAAGATCTAAAGTAATAGGTATGAAGGGGGTGACATCGGCTATGGTGTACGTGTAGGAGAGAGGAGTAGCCGTGGGATGGGTAGAAGAGGCCGAGGCCTCGGCGGCGGCGGCGGCCTTGGCTTGCTGGTCGAAGTAACCAGGCGGCGGCGGTGGCGGCGGCTTAGGCGGCGGCGCCATAGGTCAGGATCGATTAGTCTGATACCATGTAAGATTGTATTATGTCTCACAATTGATACAAAACTGTTTGGGGTACAAGGGATATAAATAGTAGAGCCAACCGACTAAGCCTAAAACCCTAGCTTGCGTTACAAGTCTAACTTAACCGAAACATATAATCTAACACCTCTTCTACGTCCTCTGTGAGGCCTCTGCCATGGCTGCCTCGTGCATTCTCATCTTCCCGCTGAAGATGCAGAGTTGGGTCGCCTTTGCCGATTCTGCCATGAGCAAGGCCGGCAAGGCAGGCACGGCCGGAAGGGCTGCCGCAGAGCGGCACTACCGTGGGGTGAGCGGCACTACTGATTACGTATCTATTATATACTAAAAGCAAAATAAGGATGTTTTTCGAGACGTTAGGTTAATCCACATCATCTTAATTATGTAGACAGTTAGATATAAAGTTGATGGTCATGATTAAAACGAAAATTACGTAACATGTCGTTTGACGCGTACACGTTTAAAGTTTGATGTGTCCATGTTTTACATGTAAAATCTCCTCTGTCAAAACAAAACAAAAAATCCTATGCTAAGCCTTTTCTAGGTTATCCCCACGCTCAGCCGCCATATTTGCCTTTGCCCCTTTGGACCAGCGGATCTAACTCAAAGTGCATGCATCGATAAATGCTTCAGTCACTACAGGAATGGGGCTATATGCCGAGGGCCGGGAACCCTCGGCGTAGCATGCTTTGGCCCTCGGCGTAGGCTATGCCGAGGGCCGCCCTCGGCATAGCTCCTCGGCGTGTAAGTCCCTCGGCAAAGGCACTATCGCCGTCGGCGTAGCCCGGCCCTCGGCGTAGCAGGCTACGCCGACGGCAAAACCCTCGGCGTAGCAGGCTACGCCGACGGCAAAACCCTCGGCATAGACTTTTAAAAAATTCAAATTTCCAGTTTCCAAAAAAATTCAAAAAAAAAAAATTCGAAAAAAAAATTTTTTTTTCTATATGCCGACGGCAAAACCCTAGGCATAGACTTTTAAAATTTTAATTTCTTTTACACAATTTTTTCTTTTTTTTTTCTTTTTTTTACTTGTTTATCTTTCACCCAATACACTTTTAACTCTAACTACACTTAATCTTATGTCAAATTACAATCATGGTTAAACTTCCCAGTCGGTCACCCATCCTCACACTACTGCAGCCTCAGCACGCTTAACTTCTTGGTTCCATTCGGATGAGCTTCCATTATAGAATTGACACCTCTTGCTGATAATAATAGCATATCAACACTATTAACCCTTGAACCATGATGCACACTTCTTTATTTTTGAATCCCAAACAATTACTTAAGTAGACAACAATGAATATATATAAGTAATAATAATATTGAATTCAAATAAAAATAAAATGATTTTATTTTTTGGTCTTTTTTCTATTTAATATTGAATAATTAATATCTTTAAATCGGAAAATCAAAATTCCACAAATAATATGTCTAAATCGATCAGAAAAATGAGAGGAATCTAAATATAACATACATATCATCATTTGAACCTAAAAATTAGAGGATTCCAAATATGACGCCCAATTTGCCATGTGGCCAAAACAGCCCCCTCGCGAGATGCGAAATGGCCGTATCGGGCGTCTTTGGTGCACCGTTCGCCAACACGCTAAACGGAAAAAAATTAGCACATAAAGTGATGTGTTATAGACATAAAAACATTTTTTGCGAAATTTATTGAGCGACGGAAAGTGTACCCCTAGTTCAAATCCGGTCAGTTTCCAGCGGATTCGGCGGGACACCGCAGGAAGTCGCATGGATTCCCAGATAGCTAGCGCGCACATATGACATGTGATATGGTGCGAAGGCGGTGTCCTATCACTACGCGGAGGTCTCGCGCAATACTAAAATGCGCCCCATGTAGCTGCTTCACAAAATAAACCCGTTTTGGCACCCCGAAAATGAAAAAACCATCGCCCATCGGTCGGATTGGAAATCCGCTCCCGGGGCCTTGCTTCCCATCCCGGGGACCACGCACATGCCAAATATGGCCTCGTTCCGACAAACTATGCGGTGTCACGGGCCGTTTCCTACTCATTTGCCCTAAAAGCCATAGAACTCCGGACGTGATAGCCCTGTTTGTGAAGGGTTTTCCAAAATAATTGCCGTATCCTAATTCCGACTTTTGGAGTGGTTTCTAGAACACATAAAATGACTCCATGCGGCTCCGCGGGATTTTCTGACTTTGTTTAAATTGTCATTTGGCCAAAACGGGCCCCCACGGAGATGCGGTATGTCCGTACCGGGCGCGCTGGTGCACCCGTTTACCATCGCGCTAAACGGACAAAAATTGGCACATAAATTGATATGTCATAGACTTAAAAACATTTTTTGCGGAATTTATTGAGCGACGGAAAGTGTAGCCCTAGTTCAAATCCGGTCACTTTCCAGCGGATTCGGCGGGACACCGCAGGAAGCCGCATGGATTCCCAGATAGCTAGCGCGCACATATGGCATGTGATATGTGGTGCGAAGGCGGTGTCCTACCACTACGCAGAGGTCTCGCGCAATACTAAAATGCGACTTATGTAGTTCCTTCACAAAAAAACCCGTTTTGCCACCCCGAAAATGAAAAAACCATCGCCCATGGGTCGGATTGGAAATCCGCTCCCGGGGCCTTGCTTCCCATCCCAAGGACCACGCACGTGCCAAATATGGCCTCGTTCCGACAAACTATGCGGTGTCACGGGCCGTTTCCTACTCATTTGACCTAAAAGCCATAGAACTCCGGACTTGATAGCCCTGTTTGTGAAGGGTTTTCCAAAATAATTGCCGTATCCTAATTCCGACTTTTGGAGTGGTTACTAGGACACATAAAATGACGCCATGCGGCTCCGCGGGATTTTCTGACTTTGTTTAAATTGTCATTTGGCCAAAAGGGGCCCCCACGGAGATGCGGTATGGCCGTACCGGGCTCGCTGGTGCACCCGTTTACCATCGCGCTAAACGAAAAAAAAATAGCACATAAACTGATATGTCATAGACCTAAAAACAATTTTTGCGGAATTTATTGAGCGACGGAAAGTATAGCCCTAGTTCAAATCCGGTCACTTTCCAGCGGATTCGACGGGACACCGCAGGAAGCCGCATGGATTCCCAGATAGCTAGCGCGCACATATGGCATGTGATATGGGGTGCGAAGGCGGTGTCCTACCACTACGCAGAGGTCTCGCGCAATACTAAAATGCGCCCCATGTAGTTCCTTCACAAAAAAAACCTGTTTTGGCACCCCGAAAATGAAAAAACCATCGCCCATGGGTCGGATTGGAAATGCGCTCCCGGGGCATTGCTTCCCATCCCAGGGACCACGCACGTGCCAAATATGGTCTCGTTCCTACAAACTATGCGGTGTCACGTGCCGTTTCCTACTCATTGCCCTAAAAGCCATAGAAATCCGGACTTGATAGCCCTGTTCGTGAAGGGTTTTCCAAAATAATTGTCGTATCCCAATTCCATCTTTTGGAGTGGTTACTAGGACACATAAAATGATGTCATGCGGCTCCGCGAGATTTTCTGACTTCGTTTAAATTACCATCTGGCTAAAACGGGAACCTGAGAACATATAAGAAAGTGATTGAATCGTTTCTATGTTAACATGTTATTCTACATGATTCAAATATGCATGATTTTGACATAAACGGATAGAGGATGTTTTTCTGAACATTTTGATACCTCATACGCATTTTTCTGACATCATATGAATTAGTTATGATTTTTACAAAATTAGACAAATTTGAAAAATAGCCTACGCCGAGGGTGGCCGTCGGCGTAGCCCTGTCTACGCCTAGGGCCAAAGATATGCAGAGGGCTGCCCTCGGCGTAGAGGTCGCTACGCCGACGGCCACGTTTCGCCGAGTGTTGAAAGGGCAGGCTGGCCTGGCCGGGCCATACGCCGACGGCCCCGACTTTTGGCCGTCGGCGTATAGCCTGGCCCTCGGCATAGCCTCCCATTCCTGTAGTGAGTTTGGATCTTGCAACAGATGCATGTACTAGATCCTCCGCACAGGACGCTCCCGTCACTGTATTTCAATGCCATGGCAGATATGTGACTGATGCGATCAGTTGTACATGCAGCCATGCAACATAGATCGATCCATGGAATTTGACATGCATCATGCATCCAACCTGATCAAACAGCCCAAAGCAGGTACCTACGTATGAGCTTTTCTGTATGTATCTATTTCTTTAGAATACAACACATCTTCTTGATCAATTTGGTTTTAAATAATTAGATTTAAAGTAGTTCGCTCTTTCTTGCCAGCCTGCCGCCGCCAAATTCAAGAATATATTCGAACCGCCGTATTCCGATCCCCAGCCTGTCTCGAACACGTTGCGGCGCTTATCCGCTTCGGTGCTTTCAGCCCGTCCTTCATGACATGCAACGTTGAATTCAACTTTCCTCATATTGTACCATCTTTCTCAGCACGCCGTTGAGCCAATGTCCGACGATGTTATGTATATATCTATTTCTTTAGAATACAACACACATCTTCTTGATCAATTTGGTTCTAAATAATTAGCTTTAAAGTAGTTCACTCTTTCTTGCCAGTCTGATAGCAGCCTACCGCCGCCAAATTCAAGATTATATTCGAACGATGCCGCTGCCGCCGTATTCCGATCCCAGCCTGTCTCGAACACGTTGTAGCGCTAATCCACTTCGGTGCTTTTAGCCCGTCCTTCATGACATGCAACGTTGAATTCGACCTCATGTTGCACCATCTTTCCCAGCACGCCGTTGAGCCAATGTCTGATGTGCCAGGCTGCCAGCCCAACGCCATTCCTCCTCTCTTGACATGTGATCCGATCAACGGATGCAACAGAAAGGAAGACCCCAAGGTGACGAGTGGGTGCCCTAGCGCCACCACACCATATTTGCTGGAAGGATGTGGCGCCACTGTCCGGCCGCATGCCACCCCAACCTTCTTCATCCTCTCTTGGTACGTGAACTGATCGACGGATGCAATGCAACAGAGAGACACCGTGGCTCGAACAATCTGACATTGCTGGAAGGCACTCCGGCCCTTCCCAGTCCCTGATGGCTCGCACGTATTGAAGCATATGTAGTGCTTGATTGATAGGTTCTTTCGAATCATCTAGGTCTCCCCTAAGTGCATAACTGTTCTTTGCATGTATACACTTTTCCATTTGAGGGTCACATGTATGCAAGGTTCTCTCAAAATGATTTTCTTTGTGTGCCTAAACTAACTTGTGCTTTTCTTGGTTGATTGAAATTGCACGGATGCTACCAAAGGAGTTGCAGCAAGAGGGCACTCAAAGTACTGCACGCTGTATTACACATTCAGGTAGACAACATCGCTTATAGACTTTTTGTTGCAGGATTATTTTTAAGTGTCTCGATCTAAGTGGTTGTTGAAGGTTACCCACTCTATGTGTTATGTAATCGAACAGTAAGACCAACATATGCATGCAAGAATCAAATCATTGCCGCTTAATTCCATGGCATATTTCTGGCTCTTGAATATATAGTCATCAAAACATGTCTATTCACCTGTATATCTTTCGTATGTGAAACTCCATTGGAAACTTCTTTCAAATGTAAGTCCAACCATATATTTTAGTGGTGTATTACTAATATATATGTTATCTATCAAATACGGGTCCAAAATTACTTAAAATTCACATGGTTCTTATAAAATCATACCGAGGAAGTGTATGTGTACACCAAACTATTTAATTTAATCACACTTACCAATCCGATTAACATTGTAAGAAGACACAATATTGGCTTCATTTCAGTCTACCTTGAAAATTTCATAGTAATATTTACTCTTGGATTAAGCATGATTAAATATATTTTCAACAGAAGCAATATTATATTCCCATAATACGGATATCTATGAAGCTAGCAGCGTGTTTCTTATACACACGATACAGTAGTGGATGCCCTCGCATTTGCGAGGGCCGCCGTGCTAGTTCAGATAACATGAAAATAAAGCAGAATACAACATCCCTCACATGTACGAGAATATATAAAGAACGTCTCGAATATTAGTTAATACAATATAATTAGTTGGGTGCTTATTTTATATTCAAATGATGTCGAATTATACTTTTTATTGAAATACACTTCCAGCGAGGTGCAATTATGATGGTTTTAATAAAAAAATTGTTATCGGTTTTTGTACACGTGTGAATGTATATATGATTATATTACTCCGTATAATATTTTAAAATACAAAAATAAAGACCGTGGCAACGCACGAGCATTCAACTAGTAAATTACAAAGGGAAGCGCTGAGCTTCTCCGGGGATCATGCGCTCCGATCTCCCGTCTCCCGGACCGTCCGATCGGTGTGAGGGACATTTGATTTGGATCAGACTTTTCTCTTAGTCAGCTATCTCGCATGGACCTCTCTGTGCTACAGAAAAATCTCATTGCGATGCAAAATTTCCCCACCACCTCCTCTCCCCGCACAGCCGCGTGCAAGAAATTAAACTCTGGCACCGCTTGTGTACCTCCACCCGTCTCTCCCCGCAGGGCGCGCCCTCGTAGCAGCGCCACGAGATCTTGCCGTAGTGCCACCGTTGCCACCTTGCAACATTGTCCCTGGGCGTCACCACCCCCCGACGCTCATAGCAGCGCGCATCCGGGCTGGAAACACCACACCCAATGAAATAGCGCCGACGTGCCCTTGACAGCATCATGCCTAAGGGTTGGGAGCAGCGGCGGCAAGGCATTGTAGCAAGGCGCCCAACCGCCGGCAGCAGCGCCGCCAAGCCATTGTAGTGTCGCGCCCCACCGCCGGCAGTAGCGCCGCCAATCGCTTGTAGCACCGCGCCGGAAGCAACACGGCCAAGCCCTTGTAGCACCGCGTCCAACCCCTAGCAGCAGCACTTCCAAGCCTTTGTAGCAGCGCGCGTCCGCACTAGTAGAACCTCGCCCCACCGCTGGCAGTTAGTTGTTGGGTCCTGGAGGAGGTAGTAGACCGGAGATAGTGGAGGAAGGAGGAGCACGTGCGGGTCGGCGCCAACGGTCGTCGGAGTTGGAGGGATTCAGGGCCGGCCAGAGCAGACGGTGGAGCAGCTTTTGAGAGTCTAGTGATTGAGAGGGAAGGTTGGGGGAAGGAAGATAAATCCTAGTGAGGAAGAGCGGGAGGGGCGGCGAGGTAGGCCGGAGATGGAGCGCATGCGCAACAGGGAGAAGAGGGAACTGCGGTGAGCGGGTGGAGACAGTGCTCCATGGTGGTGCGTTCTGGTTGCGCTAGCGACTTGCGGGGAAGATAGGGGAGGAGGTGAGATAGCGATAAGGTTTGGGGAGAGTTACGTCGACCTGCATGCAGGGAGGGCACGTGGCGTGCATTGAAGGAGAAGGATGCCATGTGTTGGATCCTCCGGGGGAAAGGGGCATTTTCCAATTACAAAGCTTCATCTAGGTGATGCGTCTATAAGGAGGAAAAAAGTGTCCAACAAACAAAAATCCTATAGTTAAAATGTATCCAAATATTGGAGTGCAATTTCAAAGCAATGATTTTTTTTGCTGCGACTTGATTTGTAATTAAAAAATCTCAGTTGCGACTTGAATTGCATCTGGAAAAAGCCTCTGTAGCAATTCAGTTGCAACTAGAAATATCTTAGTCCCACCTTGAGTTGCAAGTGGAAAAATCTTAGTCCTAATTCGACTTGCAACTAGAAGAATCGTAGTTGCAACTTGACTTGCAACTGGATCTCAGTTGTGTACTCGCAAGCGAAAAAATCTCAATTTCAACTTGACTTGTAACCACCAAAAGTTTCTAGGTGCGACTTGACTTGCAACTAGAAAGAAAATCTCAACTGCGACTTAAGTTGTAAAAGGAGTTATAACTAGACTTGCAACTAGACAAAAAAATCTTAGTTGCAAACTTGCGACTCGAATTGCAACTGAAAAAATCTCAGTTAAAACTTAACTTTCAACTGAAAAAATTAAAGATAAAAACAATAATTAAATTTTTTTGAAAAGAATCATTCCTAAACTTAGGGTTAGCACGTATTCAGAAGCAATCCTATCTCACTTGCAACTCCACTTGGAACTGTGGAATATTTAGAGTTTGCCTCTGAGGCATTTCTCTCTAAGTTTCAACTCTATTTGCAGCTGGACAACAATGGTCAGTTTCATGTGCAACTGATACGTCTCCGACGTATCGATAATTTCTTATGTTCCATGCCACATTATTGATGATATCTACATGTTTTATGCATACTTTATGTCATATTTATGCATTTTCCGGCACTAACCTATTAACAAGATGCCGAAGAGCCGGTTCTGTCGTTTTCTGCTGTTTTTGGTTTCAGAAATCCTAGTAAGGAAATATTCTCGGAATTGGACGAAATCAACGCCTAGGGGCCTATTTTGCCACGAAGCTTCCAGAAGACCGGAGGACTTACGAAGTGGGGCCACGAGGTGGCCAGACACCAGGGCGGCGCGGCCCAAGCCCTGGCTGCGCGGCCCTGTTGTGTGGGCCCCTCGTGACGCCCCTTTACCTGCCCTTTCGCCTACATATAGTCTTCGTCGCGAAACCCCCAGTACCGAGAGCCACGATACGGAAAACCTTCCAGAGACGCTGTGGTGACCCGGCATACCACTGCATGGTGTAGTATGCAAGTCTGATATAACACCAATGAAACACCGTTTCACTCGTATTATATCGCTCAGAGTGGTACAACAGATACATATGCGGGTCCAAGGCATGTCTATAGAATTACAACACGGACTCTTTACAAAAGATCAGCACGGCCTCCTACTTTACAATGAGGTAAAGCTGCAAATAAACTCCGGGAGAACGACTCGTAGTCTAATCCTAACACGAACTCTATTTGTAGAGTATTTAACTAGCTACAGAGGCTATGAATAGATTCTAGCTAAATAGGAGCTAAGTTTAGGAAGCTAGTTCCTTTCTATTGCTAATCTAGGTTTCTCCTTGTTGGATGTGGTATCTGACTCCTCTGATATGTCCTGTTTCTTGAAGTAGTTGTTGACTCCTCGATCTTCGAGTTGCACTGTAGATACTCCTTCGATGCCTCCATATCTAAGCAGGGGATTTAAGAGTGGGATGAGTACGAGCGTACTCAACAAGTTCATTATAGGAAAGAGGTGTTTAATGCACTAGCTACAACATTAGACCAGAAAGTCTAATATCAATGCAGGTTTTCATAATCATTTCTTCAAGAGGTTGCTTTTATTCAAAAGAACTATGTCCGTCGACCTTCACCGGTTTACTAGAACTTCATGGAGCTCCTTTCCGGCAGCGTTCGCGATTCCATATCCCGGAACAGGGAGTGACAGGTCACGGTTCATTACACTCTGCAGAGGTGTGTTGCTTTACCCATAAGAGATCTTAACCTTGGTGCCAACCGAGCCGCGAGCTCGTCCACACTTCCTATGGTGTGAGGCCCGGTATAAGGTCTAGCCAATCATGTTCCTCCGCTACCTCGAACACCCACCCTTTTTGCATGCCCCGACCCACGGGTCCTCGCCGGTCCCATTATTCCCACTCACGGGTGGACCCCGACCACGACAACAGTTTGGGACTCGTTAACCAAACTCCTTCGCCGGTAGCTGCAACCCATCATAGACCGCAATACCGTGGGGACTTAAGGCTTCCCCAGCCAAACCGCTTGCACTTCGAGCGACAAGTGTCTACGGACTATGCCGTGGGGACTTAAGGCTTCCCGACCAACCGCTTTCCACCGACAGATACAAGTGTCTACGGTAAAGCGCATCCGTTGATGAACGAGAGGTGGAAACACTTTTGACTACTCCGTCCCACTCCGGATCTTATGGTTAACACGGGTATTACGGCACAAGAATCATCGGCGACATTTGTTGTTTAATCCTAGATGGATATAAACCCTTGCAATGGAACCTCCACCATATCAACACAATCCATGGTTTCATTGCCCACCACATAGTCATATTCATAGTTATGAAAATAGTGGTTTTGCTTTTCATGCGATAGTGATAAACATAGTACTTTGCAAGTAATTTGGTAAATATACTCAAATGACATGAGCAAGCGATGAACTTGCCTTTCTTGACTGCAAGATTATGCAGGCAAGGTCTTCGATACGCAATAACTCAAAATTCTGAAATAGCAATCATCGTCCGGTAAGGACGATGTTTAAAAGATTGGCAAGGATGCAATAATGCATAAGAATGAGATGCAATCGCTCTAAGCGTGACCTAACCCCGATGATTTGGGATCAGTGAGTTGTAATGATTGGTTCGGGGTGTGTTGCACTTTTAGAGTGATTCACATACAAGGTTCTTATTCAGGTGTGATTACTTGGTATTATCAACAGGTAGTTAATAGAGCATAATAATCAATTGAGCACACAAAGAATGATAATTGGCATAATATTAACAAGTAAAGAACAGTGAGTCGAGTTTAGTACTATATGGCATGGTTAATGATTAATTATCACATACTTTAAAAGAATAACTTTTGAAGAACATGTTCTTTAATAAAGAACAAGTATGATAATTAAGTGGGTGGTTTTCTATGGTTGACTATGGCTGCATGTAGTTGCTGGAATAGGTATTAGATGGATCCCAACAAAGTTGGATTCATCAACACCTAGGGCTTGTAGGGTTAAGATAAGCCTAGGCATCCTAAGCAATTTATTTTACTTGGTGGTTGTCAAGGTGGGTTTATCTTGCTAGGGATAGTCTGGCTAGGGTTTATAGGTCCTTATAAGCAGTGGTTGATGATGATTTCTTATCTTCTTCAAAAGAATAACTTTTGAAGAACATACTTCTTAATTAATAAGAAGTATTTCAATTAAGGTTGAGGTTGTCTAGGATTTACTGTTGGTTCTGTTAAGTAAGGAATAATTGGCTTCTAAATAGGATGGTTGATAATTGGTATCCAACACTAGTAGGGTTTAGTGGAGTATGGAATGTAATACCAAATAGTAGGTGTAGTTGCTATTAGGGTTCATCACAATGGTGTGATGCTAATTATGGATAACTAAGGATGGTGTTCTATGGGATAGGATCTAGAGTTTAGACTTGGTTGATCCTATTTGATCATCTTGGTTTAATGGTATGCATACAAGGAATTCCGAATTGCTAGTGATAGGGTTCTACATTTTATGTGGACATGGTAAGTATTTATTTGCCAATTATGGTTCTATGAGTTAAAGAAAGTATTATGATCATAAGTTCTAACCTAGGGTTTAGGTTAGAAGCGAATTAGGGTTCACATGTAATAGTGGAACTAGGGTTTCTAGTTGAGTTAGGGTTTTAGATTTCACATGAAATGATGAGGTTCTAGTTTTCTTTCTTATGGAACTAGGGTTTTCTATTTACCCCAAATTCTTGAATTAATAACTTCAATTTAAGGTTGAAGTTATTAATAACTTTGAAATAGAATTAATATTAGATTTGGCATTTTTTTCATTTTTAAAGATTTTAATATTTAGGGTAATTATTAATCAGGGTTTAATTCCTATTAATATAGATTTAATAAGTTCCAAATAAAGAAAATTAGTTTTAATGTTTTCTTTATTTACTTTACTGGTTTTTATTCATTTTATAATCTTTTCCTAATTATTGAATTTTTAATTCAATTAAGAATAAAATTAAAGGCTTAAATAACCATTATTAAACAATTAAATTTTTAGTAAAAATAAAAAATTCATATTATATTTTTATTGAATAGAGTTTACTTTTCTATGAATTTTGATGTATCATTTATTATTTTTTTCTGAGCTATATTGAATTTTATATGAATTTGCAAAGTTGCAGTAATTAATGAATTTGAAATTAAAACTGAAATGGACTAAACGTACCCAGACAGATACCACCCACAGTCTATGACTGGTGGGGTCTGTCCACCTCACCTGCCACGGGGCATTTGACTGGGTCAAAATTGCCACCGTGGCGAGGAGGTTGCTGGCCGGCGGCCAGACAGGATCGACGCCGGCGAACGCGGTCTCCCGCGGGCTCGTTAGAATCAGGGCGACGAGACGAACATGATGGTGGCGGCGCCGCTCCCTAATGGTCGCCGGAGCGGCGGCGGCGTCTATGTCCGACGGCGGCGCACGGTGGCCGACGGTGAGAGCGAGCTACGGCGCCTAATCGAGCAGGGCGTGCACACCAGGAGGTTGAGGAGCTCACCAGGAGCGCATTGGTGAGGTCGGCGAGGCGAGGGGAGGTCGCAGTCAACGGAATTTCTCGATGCCGTCGTCGGAGAAGACGACCTGGCACGGTCGATTGAAGACGCCTCAGCTTAATTCCTTGTACACGGTGACCAAGTCGAGGACGGTGATCACAGTGGTGGTCACGGCTTGGCCTAGGGAGGTCTCCATCGCCGGCGGTTGAAGTTGGCCGGAGGTTAGGGTTTCGGTAAGGGGAAGAAATTAAGTAGGGAAGAAGAAGAACTCGAGCTGGTTCGTCGTTGGGGTTTTTATATGGCGCCAGGGGTGCCTCGTCACGACGACGAGCGAGGAGAGGACGCCAGCGCGAGGGAGAAAGCAAGCACGCCGTCGTGCTGTCCTCCAGGCACGATGGAGGGGATGAGGATGAACTCCTCGTTGTTATTTTTAACGAAGAGGTACCTGGGCTGCTTAGTGGGCTTCTCCTGGGTAGTGTCCTGGGCTGCTCGGCAGGCTGCTCTTGGACTGCTTGGTGGGCTCGGGCTGGGCTGTGGTGGCCCGTCAGGTAAGCCAGGTGAGTCCTTTTCTCCTTTTTTTTCGTTTTATTTTCTGTTTTCATTTTCTATTTTGTAATCTGTTTTGAATTCATATATGAATTCAATTATGCTTTCATATGTTTATACTTATTTTAATTAGAACTTATCAATAATGATCATTGTATGATTCCATTATCCAAAACCAATGTGTATTGCATGATTTTATTTGTATCCTTGTGATTTCTATTTAAATTTCAATTTAGCCATGAGTTTGTGTGATCTTAGAATTTCTTTTTCCTCCCTGCAATACAACTCTCTTTTGAATTATTTAAAGTGGAGAATTGCTTCCCAAAGCATTTTAAAGATTATTATGCACTACAAGAAAAGTTGCCATGGCCGACGAAGTTGAAGTCGCGCCGTGGTTGCTGGTGTACCATGGCCGACGATTTTTGGTCCCTTCGTGGTGCATGTCAAAACTTTTTTTTTCTCGTTTTTGAGGCCACCTAGCCCGACGAAAGCGGCCAAAACGTCGCGTATGGTGGCCCGGGACGTGGTGCATCTCGAAATCTCGGGTTCGCCGGCCGAGTCAACGTAAATCCGCACCGCCGAGGGATGTAGGGCCCAGATGGCAGCCTCTCTGGCATTGTTTTTTTCTCGATCGCGCCATCTTGTTCAACGTTCTCCGATCGAGCCGTTTACGATGCAGGATCATGGGTCCCGCATGTCATCCTCTATGAACCAAAATTCTTTCTATTCTTGGATTTTTTTTGACCCCCGATTTCTGGCTACTTCCTTTTTTCTTTTGATCCCTTGCCGCCTTGGAAACGTTGAGACCGCTGTCTGCTAAATGGGACCCGCATGTCATCCTCTATGTGCAATCAACTTTCTTTTCTTGGACTTTTTTTGGCACCTCAAATATGGTCACTTGCCTTTTTCTTTCGATCCCCTGCCGCCTCTCAAACGGTGATACCGCTATCTGCTAAGCGGGACCCGCATGTCATCCTCTATGCACTATAAAACTTTCTTTTCTTCAATTATTTTTGGCACCTCATATTTGGTCACTTACCTTTTTCTTTCGATCCCCTGCCGCCTCTCAAACGGTGATACTGCTGCTTTTAAATGGGACCCGCATGTCATCCTCTATGTACTATAAAACTTTCTTTTCTTGGAGTTTTTTTGGGCACCTCAAATTTGGTCACTTGCCTTTTTCTTTCGATCCCCTGCCGCCTCTCAAACGGTGATACCGCTGCTGCTAAATGGGACCCGCATGTCATCCTCTATGTACTATAAAACTTTCTTTTCTTGGAGTTATTTTTGGCTCCTCATATTTGGTCACTTGCCTTTTTCTTTCGATCTCATGCCTCGTTTCAAACGTTGAGGAACCTGCTGGCTCATGGGACCCGCATGTTATCCTCTATGTGCTATAAAAGTTTATTTTCTTTTTTTTTTCACCCTCTGATTTTTGGCTATTTCCTTTTTCTTTTGATCCCCTGCCGCCTTGGAAACGTTGGGTAAGCTGCTGACTCATGGGACCCGCATGTCATCCTCTATGTACAATCAACTTTCTTTTTCTTTTGATCTCAAGCCGCATTTGAAACGTTGAGACCGCTGCTGCTAAATGGGACCCACATGTCATCCTCTACGTACAATAAAGTTTCTTTTCTTGGATTATCTTTGGCTCCTGATATTTTGTCACTTGCCTTTTTCTTTCGATCTCATGCGGCCTTTGAAACATTGAGTAAGCTGCTGGCTCATGGGTCCCGCATGTCATCCTCTACGAACAATAAAAGTTTCCTTTCTTGGAGTTATTTTTTACCCCTAATTTCCGGCTATTTGCCTTTTTCTTTTGATCTCCTGCCCCCTGCGAAACGATGAGGACGCTGTTGGCAGGTCGGTCCCACATGTCATCCTCTATGAAAAATAAAAGTTTCCTTTGATGGATTTATTTTGAACCCCTAATTAATTTCTGGATATTTCCCCTGCCACCTTGGAATCGTTGAGGATGCTGCTGCCTCATGGGTCCCGCATTGTCATCCTCTCAGAACGGTAAATGTTTATTTTCTTGGATTTTGTTGACCAAACGATTTTTGGCTTATTTTTTCTTTCGATCACCTGCGAGCCTTTAAAACGTTGAGGACGGCTGCCGGCTCACGGGTCCCACATGTCAACCTCTATGAACAATAAACGCCGAGGATGCTGCTCTGCCTCATGGGTCCCGCATGTCATCCTCTCGGAACGAAAATGTTTCTTTTCTTGGATTTTTTACCAACAGATTTTTGGTTTATTTTTTCTTTCCATCCCTGCCGCCTTTAAAACGTTGACGTATGTTGTTGGCTCATGGGTCCCCGATGTCAGCCTCCCAGTAAAAGAAACATATGATATCTTGATTATTTTGCGGACAATAAACAATGTATTGCGCTCCGAGCTATTTCAAACGGATAATTAAATCTTTATTTTTACATAAACAAACTTATATGTTGAATCTCCTTGTTTTTTTGTCTTTGCGAAGCATAGGACTTTCCTGTTTTTTAGAAAATTCGGAACTTTCCTGTTTTGGAGTGGGCTGAAATTGTACGAGTCAAAAGGCCAAGCGAGGATAGTTCGAAGGCCCAGATGTCCAGATGCAGCCCAATTGAAATCTTTCTTCTTGGATTTTTTTCACCCCCTGATTTCTGGCTACTTCATTTTTCTTTTGGTTCTGTGCCGCCTTGGAAACGTTGAGACCGCTTGTGCAAAATGGGACCCGCATGTCATCCTCTACGTACAATAAAATTTCTTTTCTTGGATTATTTTTGGCTCCTGATATTTTGTCACTTGCCTTTTTCTTTCAATCCCGTGCAGCCTCTCAAACGGCGATACCGTCGTTGCTAATTGGGACCCGCATGTCATCCTCTATGTACAATCAAGTTTCTTTTCTTGAATTATTTTTGGCTCTGATATTTGGTCACTTGCCTTTTTCTTTCGATCTCATGCCACGTTTGAAACGTTGAGGAACCTCGCTGGCTCATGGGACCCGCATGTCATCCTCTATGTACTATAAAAGTTCATTTTCTTTGTTTTTTTCAC
>NC_061514.1:188955855-189010046 GCF_022539505.1 Lolium rigidum
TTTGCATCACTATTTTATATCATAATTTGCTGTTATTCATTGATATATTTCATATTTGGAGATAATACTTATGTTATTTCATCTATTTTGCATGTTTCATGATTATTGGAGGATCGCGCACCGGAGTCGGGATTCCGCTGGAAAAGCGCCGTCGAGAATGCAATATTTCGGAAGATGAGCGCCTCCTCCTCACCCTACGCGGTGCGAGCCAGCGACGCTCGCCGAGGCCGAAGGAGACGAAGATTGGCGGTTCGCCATGGTCGATGAGCTGCAGTCAATCGAGAGAGAACCAGGACATGGTCGCTTGCTGATCTGCCGCCCGGTCACAAGCCCATTGGATTGAAGTGGATCTTCAAGTTCAAGCGCGACGCCGATGGTCACGTCCTCAAGCACAAGGCCAGGCTTGTCGCGAAGGGATACGTCCAGCGACAGGGATTGACTTTGATGAAGTCTTTGCCCTGCTTGCGCGACTGGACTCTGTCAGGCTCTGATCGCTGTCGCTGCCCAATTCAAGTGGGAGGTCCACCACATGGACGTGAAGACTGCATTCCTCAACGGTGATTTGGGGAGGAAGTGCATGTGACTCAGCCGCCAGGATTCGTCGACGGCAACAACTGCGAGCAAGGTGATGCGCCTCCACAAGGCACTCTACGGTCTCCGTCCAGGCCCCGCGCGCATGGAACACCAAGCTCCATGCCGTGCTGGTGTCACTCCGGTTTCGTGCGGAGTGCTTCGGAGCATGCCGTGCACACTCGTGGAGAGGGTGACTCACGGCTTCTGCTGGCGTCTACGTCGACGATCTCGTCGTCACAGGAGGGAGCACCACTGCAATCTCAAGCTTCAAGCAGCAGATGTGCAGCCAGTTCAAGATGAGCGACCTGGGCTTGCTCACTTTGTACCTGGGCATCGAGGTATGTCAGGCTCCACAGCCACATCACGGTGAAGCAGACGCCTTCGCAGCGAAGGTGCTCGAAAAGCGGGCATGGCTGACTGCAACGCAGCTCATGTGCCGATGGAGCCAAGGCTGAAGCTCTCGAAGAGGAGCACGAATCTCCGGTCGACGTCACGCTGTACCGCAGCATTGTCGGCAGTCTGCGTTACCTCGTGCACAACGAGGCCGGACATCAGCTTCGCTGTTGGCATGGTGAGCCGCTTCATGGAAGCGCCCCTGCGGAGCACCTGAGTGCTGTGAAGCACCTACTCCGCTACATTGCGGGGACGATCGACACCGGCTGTTCGTTCTCCTCCACGCCAGAAGGTTCTTTACGGCCATTTTTGAGTAGTTGGGACACGGACGTGATTGGACTAGTCGATACTCGATAGTAGTCGTAGTACTTGTACAACTTACGCATGTGGCGTCAGCCTCTAGAGTAGTAGTACTAGCTAACGGATAGATTATATCTGGAGAAACTGACATGGCCATTGATATGACAAGACTATACCCGGATTCGGACGCATTGTAGTGACTCCATCAATGTTCCCCTATGATGGTGTATTTTCCTGCTACACCGAGATTGTCGACGCAGAGGATTCCTTAGCTTCCGCGCAAGACCCTTCCCAAAGAAGGCATCTGCTCTGGCCCGTTGATTCTATGTGGACGGTTCCAGATTGCTTTATGTGTTTTTGTACAGTATCAGATACTAGGTTTTCCTTCCCTCCATATTAGGGGTTGTTTGGTTTAGGAGATAGGTTTATGGGGTGAGAGTATCCCCAACCACCTGGCTAGGGATAGCCAATTTTTGTTGTTTGGTTGTGTAGGAATTGAGTGTAGGACGAGAGGTGGGTAGTGGTATAGATTTTTTTTTGTTTGCTCGAAATGTTAGGGGTGTCTATAAGATGGTGAGATTATCTCTACACACATCAAATATGCTACACCTCCTATTTTTATAGCCCAAAAAAATACATAACCGGTGGTATGTGAATTGATCTGGGTAAAAATATTACACAACCGTACAAATATTCAAATCCTATAGTCAAATCCTACATAACTCCTATAGTCAAATCCTACATAACTCCTATACAAATTGTACGAATCAAAGGATATGATTTTCCCCCTATATAGCTTGTTTGATTTGAAGAATTGAAGCCTCCAAAATTTCTATGTATTGTTTTCTTATACTGGTACAACCCTATGGGATTTCTAATAAGAGGTTAGACCTCTTGGAAAAATTCATATGCATATGTGACAACTATGCTATGCACTCTCAATCTATATAGAAATTTCCTTTGTCTTTCCTATGATACCATCACACACCTAGCTCTACCAATTCCCGTAGATTTCTTTCCCGTAGGATTCAAGGAGGCATATGTCATAGCGATTCTCCATTATTCTATCATATGTATCTAACATGCACTCTCAGTTTGAGTGATGCAAAGTGGCCACTATAAGATTTATTTAGTCAGATTAATTGGTCATGCATACACTAGTTGTTTTCTATCTTTCCTACACATGTCAATTAGCGAAATTTATAAGTAAAATCCTAAAATTCAAATAAATTGCTGAAAATTGGAAATAATATTACAGTTGTAGCAAATTACTAAATCGATCCGGAAAATATGTACATGGCTTCAAGAATCTTTTTGCCGAACTGAGTAGTCCGTAAATGATGTCCTTGGAGTAGTTTGTGAGTTAAAGAACGTCCATTTCGTCAAAGTGACATGGCCTTTGATTTGACAAGAGAACACTAATATTTTGGACCTGAATCAGAGTGGTAAAGGCGTACAGCTCGATCAATGCAATGGTATGATGGCTATGCAGCTATACCTATATAGGAGTAGACTACTAGTAGACTTTGGGACACGGAGATTTGGCTTCCGCGGCCGACCCCGAACAAGATTCTTTTCAACGACATTGAATCGCTGAAACTTGGGGTCCGCCGTGGCGGGACCAGCCTGTCAATGGCCCAAAGTCTTATGTGCTCCCGCCCTTTGCTTTTGGATGGACGGACAAGATTGCCCGGTCCCATCCCTGTCTCGTTCGTTCCGGTTTTCATCCTCCTCCCCAGGGAACCCTCCCGGAGAGCTCTACACCGACCCCTTCTATCCCCACCTGCTTGTCCCTTCCTTCTTCCTCCAGCGATTCATCCATCGTTCAACAAGTTGTCTAAGAAGAACATGAAGAAGTGTAAGAAGAGGAAGGAGGCGTTGTTGTCCGAGACTAAATCCGCGGTGAAATCCATCCCGCTGAAAGTCCTGCAAACTCCGACTTTGAATGTGTACCAGCGGCGCCGGCGGACAGGCATGTCTGCGCTTCCATCGCAAGCTCAGTCTGCGCTTCCATCGCAAGCTCAGTCTGCTTCGGGCTTGTTGGGTCAGGGCAGAGTAATCCAGCAAGAGTCCTGGTAGGTTTTTATCGCCATGTGCTTTCTTTGCCCCCATGAACGCAGATTACGGCAAGGCAAACGAGATCCAACTATTTTTTTTACCGGGAGAACCAGCTATTTGACCGTCTTTCTTCCAGGAGCCGCCCGTTCAAGTGTCGCCCTTCCTACCGATGCCGAGAAATCGACCAGTGTTTCGCCAAGATGGTGGGTACGTAGCTCCCGGTATGATTCCATCGCCATGCCGAAGTTTCTCCGCCTCACGGCTGGCTAGCGGATCAAACAATTTAACCGTCTTTCTTCCATGGCGGCTGGTTTCAGCGCCATTCCTACCCAAGTTGAGAAATCGCTCGTTTCTCGCCAACCTGGTGGGTACGAAGCTCCTGGGTATGTTTCCATCGCCATGCCGGATTTTCGTTGAGTCCTTGCTGGCAGGCGGTGCCAACTAAACCGGCTATCATCTTCCAGGGCGGACGGTTCCAGGCTCGTGCTTTCCACCGCAGGATCCACTTCGTACTTAGCTATCGAGGACCCGTTGTTTGATGAGCACTTGTTAGCTCTCAAGAGCATTAATAATGTATGCACTATAATATACGAAGTATATCCATTGCTTTTTTTTTCTTCCTCTTCATCTCCGTACTGCATGAGGGCTTCTTTAATTCGTAGGACTTCTATAAGAATTGTGTAGCATTTAGATCCTATGGGTTCTTCCCTACATTAGTTGTTTGATTTATAGAAGTATATCCTATGTATCACAATGATGTATATGGCTGCTTTATTGCTTTCTTCAGTTCATACACAAATTATGACAACTTCTCACGGATCAGCTAGAGTCGACACAAAGATCCACCAACGAAACATAGAAAACAGCGGGTGCCAAAAAGGCAAAAACACATCCGTAAGTAATTCTATGAGGAAGCGCCAGCCACCACGGCATGTAAAAATCCCGTGCGGCTGTCTCTAGTCGGTTGCACCCGGACTCCATGATATCCTGCTGATCCTCGAGTCGGGAGATAAGAAACATACGGATCTAGTGAATAATCATAGGGATAACTCTGCAAGAAGGGATGAGATTTGGGTTTATTAAACACGACTTCATTTTGTACATTCCAAAATAGCCCATAAAATAGCGCATACACCCTCTCTAATGTATACAAAATCCTATGCTTTTCCTAATCTTATGATTTTCATATCCTGTGAATGAAAAAGGATCCATGATTCGTTACTGGTGAATTTTTCCATGCAGGAAGGGATTATGAGATTAAAGGGCCACAACACCACCCTTCGAGACAGAAACCTCAAACTCTTGCATAGGTTTGGTATCCCGAATGCGGAATCGAGAGACGAATGCTCGGTCCCGGGAGAGGAGCAGCCGGTGCGCGTGTGTGCATCTTCGGCCGTGTATGTTTCCATTGCCGTGCCGCGGTTTCATCGCCTCCTTGCTGGCTGCCGGATCCAACTACTTAAGCTGTCTTTCTTCCGGGGATGGCGGTTCCATAGTTGAAGAGGTTCCTATGGACAAGGACTTTGCAGCTCTCGGGCATATTGAAGAGGTTGGCACTCCATTTGTTTATTTCTCCCCCTCATACGCACTCTGCATACTTCATTCGCTGTTGAATTTGCAATGCGGGATGTGATAACACGATTCTCCGTGGCTTGGACCAGATCAAGGGCCACAACACCATCCTTCATAAGAAAATCCGCCACCTCGTGGGCAGGTGCATTTTAAATCGTGCCATATCGGAGGAGAATGCCCGTTCAGAGCAATCTTCTTTTGATAAACGGTACTCAGACGTTCTCGCGGAGTGTAAGAAGTTGAAGAAGGAAGTCGAGGAACTACGCGCCCAGCCACCGATGAGTGTGGTCACTGACAAGGCTGGTCAGTGTGATTGCAACTGTGACTGTGAAAGTTTTGAACAACAAGGAAGACGGTGTAGAGTCTTATAATGTTTGCAATATGTCTTTTATGTGAGTTTTGCTGCACCGGTTCATCCTTGTGTTTGTTTCAAATAACCTTGCTAGCCTAAACCTTGTATCGAGAGGGAATACTTCTCATGCATCCAAAATCCTTGAGCCAACCACTATGCCATTTGTGTCCACCATACCTACCTACTACATGGTATTTCTCCACCATTCCAAAGCAAATTGCTTGAGTGCTACCTTTAAACAATTCAAAACTTTATTACTCCTTATTTGTGTCAATGTTTTATAGCTCATGAGGAAGTATGTGGTGTTTTATTTTTCAATCTTGTTGGGCAGCTTTCACCAATGGACTAGTGGCTTCATCCGCTTATCCAATAATTTTGCAAAAAGAGTTGGCGCGGGGTTCCCAACCCCAATTAATCAACCTTCATTAATAATTCTCTTCACATGTTTTGCTCTGATTCATCAGTAAGCAACTTAATTTTGCAAATAGACACTCCTTCATGGTATGTGAATGTTGGAAGGCACCCGAGGATTCGGTTAGCCATGGCTTGTGTAAGCAAAAGGTTGGGAGGAGTGTCAACCATAAATAAAACTAAAGTACATGTGTAAACAAAGGAGAAGAGGGATGATCTACCTTGCTGGTAGAGATAACGTCCTTCATGGGAGCCGCTCTTTGAAAGTACTGTTTGGCAAGGGGGTTAGAGTGCCCACTACCATTCGTTGACAACAACAAACACCTCTCAAAATTTTACTTTTATGCTCTCTTTATGTTTTCAAAACCAAAGCTCTAGCACAAATATAGCAATCAATGCTTCCCTCTGCGAAGGGCCATTCTTTTACCTTTTATGTTGAGTCAGTTCACCTATCTCTCTCCACCTCAAGAAGCAAACACTTGTGTGAAGCTGTGCATTGATTCCTACATACTTGCATATTGCACTTGTTATATTACTTTACATTGACAATATCCATGAGATATACATGTTACAAGTTGAAAGCAACCGCTGAAACTTAATCTTCCTTTGTGTTGCTTCAATACCTTTACTTTGATTTATTGCTTTACGAGTTAACTCTTATGCAAGACTTATTGATGCTTGTCTTGAAAGTACTATTCATGAAAAGTCTTTGCTTTATGATTCAGTTGTTTACTCATGTCATTACCATTGTTTTGATCGCTGCATTCATTACATGTGTTTACAATAGTATGATCAAGGTTATGATGGCATGTCACTCCGAAATTATCTTTGTTATCGTTTACCGCTTCGGGACGAGCGAAACTAAGCTTGGGGATGCGATACGTCTCCGACGTACCGATAATTTCTTATGTTCCATGCCACATTATTGATGATATCTACATGTTTTATGCATACTTTATGTCATATTTATGCGTTTTCCGGAACTAACCTATTGACGAGATGCCGAAGGGCCGGTTCTCGTTTTCTGCTGTTTTTGGTTTCAGAAATCCTAGTAAGGAAATATTCTCGGAATTGGACGAAATCAACGCCCAGAGTCTTATAATTGGACGAAGCTTCCAGAACACCCGAGAGCCGCCAGAGGGAAGCCCTAGGGGGCCACACAACACCCTTGCGCGGCCAGAGGGGGGGTCGCGCCCCCCTAGTGTGTGGGCCCACCAGGCCCCCTCTGAGGCTGCCCTTCCGCCTACTTAAGGTCTCCGTCGCGAAAACCCTATTACGTTCGACGAAACCGGAGAAAACCTTCCGAGCCGCCGCCATCGCGAAGCCAAGATCCGGGGACAGGAGTCTCCGTTCCGGCACGCCGCCGGGACGGGGAAGTGCCCCGGAAGGCTCCTCCATCGACACCACCGCCATCTTCATCAACGCTGCTTGTCTCCCATGAGGAGGGAGTAGTTCTCCATCGAGGCTCGGGGCTGTACCGGTAGCTATGTGGTTAATCTCTCTCCTATGTACTTCAATACAATAATCTCATGAGCTGTCTTACATGATTGAGATTCATATGATGATGCTTGTAATCTAGATGTCATTATGCTAGTCAAGTGGGTTTTACTTATGTGATCTCCAGGAGACTCCTTGTCCCACGTGTGTAAAGGTGACGAGTGTGTGCACCGTGTGGGTCTCTTAGGCTATATTTCACAGAATACTTATTCAACTGTTATGAATGGCATAGTGAAGTGCTTATTTATATCCCTTTATGATTGCAATGTGTTTTGTATCACAATTTATCCGTGTGCTACTCTAGTGATGTTATTAAAGTAGTTTATTCCTCCTGCACGGTGTAATGGTGACAGTGTGTGCATCGTGTAGTACTTGGCGTAGGCTATGATTGTGATCTCTTGTAGATTATGAAGTTAACTATTGCTATGATGGTATTGATGTGATCTATGCCTCTTCGTAGTGTGAAGGTGACAGTGTGCATGCTATGTTAGTACTTGGTTTGGTTATGTTGATCTGTCATGCACTCTAAGGTTATTTAAACATGAACATCGAATATTGTGGAGCTTGTTAACTCCGGCATTGAGGGTTCGTGTAATCCTACACGAGTTAGTGGTGTTCATCATCCAACAAGAGAGTGTAGAGTCTAGCATCTATCTATTTATTCTGTTATGTGATCAATGTTGAGAATGTCCACTAGTGAAAGTATGATCCCTAGGCCTTGTTCCTAAATACTGCTACCGCTGCTTGTTTACTGTTTTACTGCATCTGTACTTCCTGCAATATTACCACCATCAACCACACGCCAGCAAGCACTTTTCTGGCACCATTACTACTGCTCATATATATTCATACCACCTGTATTTCACTATCTCTTCGCCGAACTAGTGCACCTATTAGGTGTGTTAGGGACACAAGAGACTTCTTGCTTTGTGGTTGCAGGGTTGCTTGAGAGGGATATATTTGACCTCTTCCTCCCTGAGATCGATAAACCTTGGGTGATCCAATTAAGAGAAACTTGCTGCTGTTCTACAAACCTCTGCTCTTGGAGACCCAACACTGTCTACAAGAATAGAAGCACCCGTAGACATCAAGTGTCCACAATCCAATCTCTTTACTTTGTTTTTGTCTTGCTTTATTTTATTTACTTTCTTGTTTGCTGCATTATATCAAAACACAAAAAAAATTGTTGCTAGCTTCACTTTATTTACTGTCTTGCACTCTATATCAGAAACACACAAAAATTAGTTACTTGCATTTTACTTTTGTTACCATGTCTAGCTCTGCACCTGTTACTTCTTCACCTGAGGAATTAGTCTTCACTTTTAAACAAGGGGATGAGAGGAGAGTTTTAAAGATGCTTGGTCTAGAATTTTTACTTCTTATCGTAAAGCTGAACCTCAAATGACTCTAAGTTTGCTCCTTAGTAATTTTTATTTTGGTCTTATGATTCGCTATAGATATGCCTTGGATGCTCTGTAGTGGGAGGAGATTTCCTTCATTGCAATGGGGATCAAGCTTTTAATGCCATAAAGAAGTTGGTTGCATCACATGATTCAGCTAATAACTTTGACTCAGCCCTTATTAGCATTTATAATAGATTAAACACTCTTGAGACAAGTGCATCTCGCTTGAATGAAAATTATAGATATGTCCGTAACCGTCTTGATCAAGTTTTAGTGAACTCTGAACCTTCATTATGGGATTCTACTATTAAAATTGTTATCGGTGACCAAACTCTTCATGCCAATTGTGATATTATGTCTGAATTTTGCCTAATGCCTAAGAGTATTCATGAATCTTTGAAACTTTGGGGATTCGTTGAAGGGGGAGAAGGAATAACTCTTATTGATAACTCGGTTATAATTCCTAAAGGAATAGCTGCGGGTGTGCATACAACCGTTCTTGGGAGAATAATATCCATTGATTATCTTGTTATTGAATGTGCAGGAACAGGACAAATCACACTCGGAAGATCTCTGCTGAAACTATTGGGAGCAGTCATAGATATGGGAGAAGGCACCCTAAAATTCACCTCTACACCCGGGGGTAGACATATATTCCCTAAATCAAAGAGTAAGAAAAAGAACAATAAAGGTAAGGGTAAAGCCCAAGGTAATGTTGATGCATCATCTCTTGATAACACTTGATATACACTTTCTGCGCCTAGCTGAAAGGCGTTAAAGAAAAGCGCTTATGGGAGACAACCCATTATTTTACTTCTGCACCTTTATTTTATATTTGAGTCTTGGAAGTTGTTATTACTGTAGCAACCTCTTCTTATCTTAGTTTTGTGCATTGTTGTGCCAAGTAAAGTCGTTGATAGTAAGGTTCATACTAGATTTGGATTACTGCGCAGAAACAGATTTATTTTCTGTCACGAATGTGGGCCTAATTCTCTGTAGGTAACTCAGAAAATTATGCCAATTTACTTGAGTGATCCTCAGATATGTACGCAACTTTCATTCAATTTGAGCATTTTCATCTGAGCAAGTCTGGTGCCTCAATAAAATTCGTCTTTACTGAACTGTTCGTTTTGACAGATTCTGCCTTTTATTTCGCATTGCCTGTTTTGATATGCTTGATGGATTTTTCTATTCCATTGACTTTCAGTAGCTTTGTGCAATGTCCAGAAGTGTTAAGAATGATTATGTCACCTCTGAACATGTAAATTTTAATTGTGCACTAACCCTCTAATGAGTTGTTTTGAGTTTGGTGTGGAGGAAGTTTTCAAGGATCAAGAGAGGAGGATGATACAATATGATCAAGGAGAGTGAAAGCTCTAAGATTGGGGATGCCCCGGTGGTTCACCCCTGCATATTTTAAGAAGACTCAAGCGTCTAAGCTTGGGGATGCCCAAGGCATCCCCTTCTTCATCGACAACATTATCGAGTTCCTCCCCCGAAACTATATTTTTATTCCATCACATCTTATGTGCTTTGCTTGGAGCGTCGGTTTGTTTTTGTTTTTGTTTGAATAAAATGGATCCTAGCATTCATTGTGTGGGAGAGAGACACGCTCCGCTGTTTCATATGGACAAATATGTCCTTAGGCTTTACTCATAGTATTCACGGCGAATGTTGAATCTTCTTCGTTAAATTGTTATATGGTTGGAATCGGGAAATGCTACATGTAGTAATTCTAAAATGTCTTGAATAATTTGATACTTGGCAATTGTTGTGCTCATGTTTAAGCTCTTGCATCATATACTTTGCACCTATTAATGAAGAAACACCTAGAGCTTGCTAAATTTGGTTTGCATATTTGGTCTCTCTAAAGTCTAGATAATTTCTAGTATTGAGTTTGAACAACAAGGAAGACGGTGTAGAGTCTTATAATGTTACAATATGTCTTTTATGTGAGTTTTGCTGCACCGATTCATCCTTGTGTTTGTTTCAAGTAACCTTGCTATCCTAAAACTTGTATCGAGAGGGAATACTTCTCATGCATCCAAAATCCTTGAGCCAACCAGTATGCCATTTGTGTCCACCATACCTACCTACTACATGGTATTTTCCGCCATTCCAAAGTAAATTGCTTGAGTGCTACCTTTAAAATTTCCATTCTTTACCTTTGCAATATATAGCTCATGGGACAAATAGCTTAAAAACTATTGTGGTATTGAATATGTACTTATGCACTTTATCTCTTATTAAGTTGCTTGTTGTGCGATAACCATGTTCCTGGGGACGCCATCAACTACTCTTTGTTGAATATCATGTGAGTTGCTATGCATGTTCGTCTTGTCTGAAGTAAGGGAGATTTACCACTCATTTGATGGTTAGAGCATGCATAATGTTAGAGAAGAACATTGGGCCGCTAACTAAAGCCATGATCCATGGTGGAAGTTTCAGTTTTGGACAAATATCCTCAATCTCATATGAGAACATTAATTGTTGCTAATTGCTTATGCATTAAAGAGGAGTCCATTATCCGT
Organism: Lolium rigidum; assembly: GCF_022539505.1. Lineage (NCBI taxonomy): Eukaryota > Viridiplantae > Streptophyta > Magnoliopsida > Poales > Poaceae > Lolium > Lolium rigidum. The sequence continues at coordinate 188,966,946 of NC_061514.1, forward strand.
TGTCTATGTTGTCCCGGTATGGATGTCTAAGTTGAGAATAATCAAAAGCGAGAAATCCAATGCGAGCTTTCTCCTTAGACCTTTGTACAGGCGGCATAGAGGTACCCCTTTGTGACACTTGGTTAAAACATGTGTATTGCGATGACAATCCCGGTAATCCAAGCTAATTAGGACAAGGTGCGGGCACTGTTAGTATACTATGCATGAGGCTTGCAACTTGTAAGATATAATTTACATGATACATATGCTTTATTACTACCGTTGACAAAATTGTTTCTTGTTTTCAAAACCAAAGCTCGAGCACAAATATAGCAATCAATGCTTCCCTCTGCGAAGGGCCTTTCTTTTACTTTTATGTTGAGTCAGTTCACCTATCTCTCTCCACCTCAAGAAGCAAACACTTGTGTGAACTGTGCATTGATTCCTACATACTTGCATATTGCACTTGTTATATTACTTTACATTGACAATATCCATGAGATATACATGTTATAAGTTGAAAGCAACCGCTGAAACTTAATCTTCCTTTGTGTTGCTTCAATACCTTTACTTTGATTTATTGCTTTATGAGTTAACTCTTATGCAAGACTTATTGATGCTTGTCTTGAAAGTACTATTCATGAAAAGTCTTTGCTTTATGATTCATTTGTTTACTCATGTCATTACCATTGTTTTGATCGCTGCATTCATTACATATGCTTACAATAGTATGATCAAGGTTATGATGGCATGTCACTCCAGAAATTATCTTTGTTATCGTTTACATCGCTCGGGACGAGCAGGAACTAAGCTTGGGGATGCTGATACGTCTCCGACGTATCGATAATTTCTTATGTTCCATGCCACATTATTGATGATATCTACATGTTTTATGCATACTTTATGTCATATTTATGCATTTTCCGGCACTAACCTATTAACAAGATGCCGAAGAGTCAGTTGTTGTTTTCTGCTGTTTTTGGTTTCAGAAATCCTAGTAACGAAATATTCTCGGAATTGGACGAAATCAACGCCCAGGGGCCTATTTTGCCACGAAGCTTCCAGACGACCGGAGGACTTACGAAGTGGGGCCACGAGGTGGCCAGACACCAGGGCGGCGCGGCCCAAGCCCTGGCCGCGCGGCCCTGTTGTGTGGGCCCCTCGTGACGCCCCTTTACCTGCCCTTCCGCCTACATATAGTCTTCATCGCGAAACCCCCAGTACCGAGAGCCACGATACGGAAAACCTTCCAGAGACGCCGCCGCCGCCAATCCCATCTCGGGGGATTCAGGAGATCGCCTCCGGCACCCTGCCGGAGAGGGGAATCATCTCCCGGAGGACTCTTCACCGCCATGGTCGCCTCCGGAGTGATGAGTGAGTAGTTCACCCTGGACTATGGGTCCATAGCAGTAGCTAGATGGTCGTCTTCTCCTTATGTGCTTCATTGTCGGATCTTGTGAGCTGCCTAACATGATCAAGACCATCTATCTGTAATGCTATATGCTGTGTTTGTTGGGATCCGATGGATAGAGAATACTATGTTATGTTGATTATCAATCTATTACCTATGTGTTGTTTATGATCTTGCATGCTCTCCGGTATTAGTAGAGGCTCTGGCCAAGTTTTTACTCTTAACTCCAAGAGGGAGTATTTATGCTCGATAGTGGGTTCATGCCTCCATTAAATCTGGGACGAGTGACGGAAAGTTCTAAGGTTGTGGATGTGCTTGTTGCCACTAGGGATAAAACATCGATGCTTTGTCTAAGGATATTTGTGTTGATTACATTACGCACCATACTTAATGCAATTGTCTGTTGTTTGCAACTTAATACCGGAAGGGGTTCGGATGATAACCTGAAGGTGGACTTTTTAGGCATAGATGCATGCTGGATAGCGGTCTATGTACTTTGTCGTAATGCCCAATTAAATCTCACAATACTCATCATATCATGTATGTGCATGGTCATGCCCTCTCTATTTGTCAATTGCCCAACTGTAATTTGTTCACCCAACATGCTATTTATCTTATGGGAGAGACACCTCTAGTGAACTCGTGGACCCCGGTCCATTCTTTTACATCGAATACAATCTCATTGCAATACTTGTTCTACTGTTTTCACGCAAACAATCATCATCCACACTATACATCTAATCCTTTGTTACAGCAAGCCGGTGAGATTGACAACCTCACTCGTTTCGTTGGGGCAAAGTACTTTGGTTGTGTTGTGCGGGTTCCACGTTGGCGCCGGAATCCCTGGTGTTGCGCCGCACTACATCCCGCCGCCATCAACCTTCGACGTGCTTCTTGACTCCTACTGGTTCGATAAACCTTGGTTTCTTTCTGAGGGAAAACTTGCTACTGTATGCATCACAACTTCCTCTTGGGGTTCCCAACGGACGTGTCGACTGCACGCATCAGCAACCCACTTGCAAATGTGGTAAAAGGAAGGAAAATCCATGGACCGACCCCATTGTCTCCACCCCGTAGGAACTACGAGATCACCCCAAGGACGCCTTCGGCATCCAGGGGTCACGGACCGACCATAGACCCTATTTAATAAGTGGAATACATTAGCCGTCCGCTCTCCGATTGGACAGTAAGGGTCAGAGAAGGGCTAGTGGAATTTTACCTGTCAAGCTGAAGATAAGTTTAGGGTTTCTTATTCCACTAGCGGGGTGGAGAAGACAAATCAATCAAAAAAATACCGCTTTCGCTGCTTATTTGGATCATGTGCACTTTAGCCTTCTTTCTATTTTTAGTTCTAGACTCCCCTCAAACTAGCCTTTTTGAGGGCTTGCTCATTCAACCCTCATCCTAGTTATGTAATACTTCAAACTACCAAGTGTGTGTAGGAACTGCAGGTAAATGGTATTGCATCTTTCAGAGCATTTCTCTCTCATTTGCAACCTCACTTGTAACTGGGCAATAAAGGCTAGTTGCGACTTAGTTGGAACTGGGACAAAGAGCAATTCGGGGTTAGCATGGATTTCAGACCATTTCTCTCTCGGTTACAACTCCACTTGCACCTGGGCAAAAAAGGTCAAACATGAGTTGCGAGACCCCACTTGCAACTTAGACAAATACTCCCTCCGGTCTCTTTTAATTGACTCGAATTTAGTATAACTTTGTACTAAATTTGAGTCAATTAAAAAGGACCGGAGGGAGTATACAAATTCGGGGTTAGCACATATTCTGGAGCATTTCTCTCTTAGTTACAACTCCATTAGAAACTGGACAACAAATTTTAGTTGCGACCCCACTTGCAACAAGGACAAAGAGAAATTCAAGGTAAGCACGAATTCCGAAGCATTCCTCGCTCGGTTGCAACTCCATTTTCAAGTGGGCAACAAAGGCCAGTTGCGACCCCACTTGCAATTGGAAAAAAAAGTAATTCGGGGTTAGCGCGGATTTCAGAGCATTTCTCTCTCACTTGTAACTACACTTGCAACGGAGCAACAAAGGTCAGTTGTGAACCCACTAGTAATTGGGACAAAAATAGAAATTCATGGTTAGCATAAATTCTGGACCATTTCTCTCTCAGTTACAACTCCACTTCAACTGGATAACAAATGTCAGTTGCGACCCCACTTGCAACTAGGACAAAGAGAAATTCGGGGTTAGAATGAATTCTGAAACATTTCTTTCTCAGATGCAACTCTAGTTGTAATTGTGCAACAAAGGTTTGTTGCGAACCTACTTGCAACTAAGATAAAAATAGAAAATCAGAGTGACCACAGATTTCGAAGCATTTCTCTTTCAGTTGTAACTACACTTGTAACTGGGCAAAAAAGGTTAGTTGTAACCCTAGTTGTAACTGGGCAAAAAAATAGAAATTCACGGTTAGCACGTTTCTGGAGCATTTTTCTCTTAGTTGCATCTTCACTTGCAACTGGACCACAAATGCCAGTTGCGACCCCACTTTCTACTCAGACAAAGAGAAATTCATGGTTAGCATTTCTCGCTCACTTGCAATTCCACTTGCAACGAAATAGATTCGTCTACTCGAGGAACAACAATATTGCGGCCGAATAACTAATCTCGTTTATTTGGGGACAAAAATATTGTATCCGAGAAACACATCTCGATGGCTCGGGGAAACAAGATATTGCGTTCGAGTAACACATCTCGTTTACGTAGTAAAAAAGAATATTGCATATATTCAACAAATCTTATTTATTCAACGAACAAACATATTGCATCCTCGAGTTAAAGAAAAATGACATAAAATAAAATAAAATGTATCTAGGGAAGAAATGTTAAAAAGGAAAATAGAAAGAAAAACGAGTGAGAGAAACATATATGAAAGGGAAAAATGAAGGACGAAAAGAACTCCAAGCTAAATCCTACCTAAGGCTAGAAGCAACGCATACCTACAAACGTGAAAGGAATGCTCGGGTAAAAGAAATGCAACGTTGAACGAAAAAATACCCGAACCACACCTTATGGAATTAGGGTAAAACAATGCACCGCTGGGTGAAGAAATACCCAAACCACACCTTGTGTAATTAGGGTCAAAAAATGCAACGCTTGACCAGTCGTTAAAAACTTTATTAGACTGAAAATAGTGTAGTTATAATTTTTTTAAAATTAAACAAAAAGTTTAAGGTATACAAAGTCAACATGAAGATAAGAATATCATTTTTGCTCTATGTAGAAACATATCTTATGTAACTGGTTATGCGCAAAATAAAATATAAACAAAAAACTTGAGTGCAACAAATCATAATAAAATGAATCATGATAACAAAGGAGCAAAAGTGGCTCGTTGCCCTTGTGGTAAACTTGTTCGAATTCATCAAACAATAGGTTTCGGGTTCAAACGTTGAATGATGCAGTGGTATATTCTGATTTATTTTTGCTGGGCCGGCCAAGATCTAGCAGCCCATAATAAATGACAAAAAAAGAATGCAAATCAGCAAAAGGCGCATGAATCTCCGTGTAAAATCTGATAGCTTTTACTGAGCATTAGCTCAATTCTCAAGATTACTGAGAACTAGCAAATCCCTTGTTAAAATTAACAAGCCTTAATCGTGGATGGAGGAAGTACCATACATACCCTAGGAATGACCTGGGGTGGATTACCGAAAACACAAATGGAGCTCGAGTTGTGGTCGTTTTATTTGAAGATTTTGATATCAAGATTTGTAAGTTTCAAAAAATTCAGAACAGAAACCTATGTGTAGACAATGTTGCTACCAGCACTCAAAATCTCAATTAAAAATTCGTTGTAATTTATGATACACAAAAATAACAATTCTGACAAATTTTAAGTTTTCAAAACATGTGTTTGTTCACCACAACCAGTTCCCCACATCTGTTATTTTTGTTCAGCTAAAATATACGGAATTACAGGTTGTTTTTCGCACACTAGTTGATTTCATCATTCGTAGATTTTTTTTTGAGGCTTTCAAATTTTATTTTCCATTATTTTCTTTCCAAAAATGAGCTCAGGGAGTCAGTTGTCTGCTCTCGGTGGATTACTAGCTAGCTAGGGCTAGCTCTATGTTGTGCATTGGTCGGCCGGGTCATGTAGACTTCGACGGTGAAAGAGCTTTGTGAAAGAGCTGTAGGCCCCTACGTAGCTTGATCCCGACCCCTACTCTCACTCTGCCGGTCTCAAAATATTGGCATATTTGCACAACCAGGACAGCTGTAACAGAGATGCAATGCAAGGCAGCATCTATCTTGCCATTCCGAAAATTCATAACCTCCTCACAGGGAAAATGTTTTGAGTTTGGGTAGATGTGCCATTTGGCCCAGTTGTTCGAATTTAGGTAAAGTTTGGTCCCCTAATCTCTCGAACGACCGTGCCTCTCTTGGAGCGGCATTCCCTTTTTGCCGCTCCTCGCATCTTAACCTCATTGTTGAAGTATGGTCTCTCGACCATCTGCTCCAGTCTAGCAAATCCATTTCGATTTTGCTAATTCTCACTGAGACTGACAGATAAGTTAGTAGAGATTAGCTCTAGGGACTTGCATAGTGATTTGTGCTAGAGATGATGAATTGCAATTAAAAATAATTATAGATGCATGTTGATCGTGGGGTAACCACGGCAATGCCCACATGTGATGAATTTTGGTTTAGGGAAAGAGACATGATGGTAGTTTCGACGGTGTACAAGCTCCAGGCCTCTAAAGAAGAAACCCTACATGATGCTTGTTGTTTGTATTGATGATGCGATTACAAATATAGTCGCCAAGATTGGCTATGGTCTAGCGAAGCTAGAGTTTGTGTTGCGTGATTTTGTGTTCTGTGTTGCTTAGCATCGCTCGAGGCTCCTCCTGGCCTTTATATAGGAGACAAGGTCTTGGGTACCGCATTATTCAAGTCGTGCACAAACTAGTTTCTTCCTTGTATGAACTTTCCTTAGAGCATCTCCAGCCGCATCCCCCAAAGCGTCCCCCAAAGGGATTTGGGGCGCGCCGGACAAAAAATGCGTTCCAGCCGCGTCCTCCAAAGCCCATTTTTGTCCGGCGCGCCCGATACGGTGTCCGGCGCCCGAGCCCGTCCCCCGTCCCACAGGGGACGCACCGGGCACGCCGGACACAACGAAAAGCGAGGCGAACCGACGCGGGCCCGACGCGTCAGCGGCTCGGAAGCTTAAAACCCCGTCGCATACCTTTGGTCAAGCGACATTAATGGCGTCCCTGTTTTCCCAGGCGACGCAGGGACGCGTCTCGTCGTGCATGGCCGCGTGGCCGTCCGCGCCGGCGTTATTGCGTGCAACCACTCGCTGCCGCCGCTGTTTAAAGACGCCCTGCAGTTCTCACCGCTCACAAACCTTCTCGTCGCCGCCGCCTCCCCCCTCCCAGATCTTCTCCTCGCCGCTCCAAAAATGTCGAGCTCGTCCTCCCGCAAGATCGCCGCGGCGAACGGCTTCGGCCGCGGCACCCTCACCGTGCCGGAGGCGTGGGTGCTGTACCACGCCCGGTATCCAGTCCCGCCGGACATGCGGCTGCCAAGCAGCGCGGCTGGAAGATGGTCGTGAACGGCATTGGCGTCCCGCCGCCGCCGAAGCCGCACACGGATCAATGGAGGGACGCCATCAAGGCCCGTCGGGCTCAACTCACCGCCGAGGAGCGGTTGGATCCGACGTGGGCGGCCGACAACAACGACGCCTAGTGGATGACGTACTTCAAGGCGAAGTACGACGTCGAGATGTATAGCACCGAAGGGCTCGTCGGCGGCCCCAACAGCTGGAACAAGGACGGCCGCGCCAGGTTCTGGGGCGTTCCGGGGCGCACCCTCGAGAACGTCATCCGCGGCATCCGCAACGCCGCTCCAAGGTTGGAGATGCCGTCGTCACCGCCGCCGTCTCCTCAATGGCAGCCGAGGAGGACGACGTACTCGTCCTCCTCGCACTCTTCTTCCTCGGGACCGGCGCGATCGACGCCGTCCTCGTCGTACCGGTCGGCGCCCTACACCGTCCCCAAACGGGAGGTGAAGGAGGAGCCGGCGACGCCCGTCAACACGAGGCGTGGCGGCAGCGGCAGCAAGGGAGGCGCGGCGGCGCCCTCCTCATCTCGAAGCCGGAGGTGAAGGAGGAGCCGGAGGAACCGTCGCAGGCGGCGGCTGCCGGGCGGAGTACGAGCGGCAGCAGCCGGCTCATCGCCGGCAGCCGACGACCCCGAGGACTGCACAGGTCTGCGGGCGGCGTTCTTGGCGTCCATGAACGACAAGGACGCCTGGAGGGGCGACCTCGACGCGGCGAACGCCTTGTCCATCTGCGACTCCGGCAAGCCGCTGGTGGACCTCATCGACGACGGCGAGGCAGGACCAACCGGCTTGGTGAAGGACGAGCCCGTCGACGAGCCCGTCGACGAGCGCGTCAAGCAGGAGGTCGTCACCGACGAGATGTACAACTTCCAGCAGTACTACGACGCCTCTGGCCGCTGCAAGTGGTTCTAGATTAGGTTTTAGTTTAAATTTAGTCAAATTTTGTTCGAATTACGAATCTTAGTCGAATCTCGTTAAGTTTAAAATTTCCGAAATTTTGTTTGGGGGACGCGACTGGGGAGCGACGTCCCCCAAACGCGGCACGAATGAAACACGTCCCCCAAACGCTCAATCCGGCGCGTTTTGGGGACGCTTTGGGGGACTCGGCTGGAGATGCTCTTAGCTTCTACGTCCAGCTCATGGGCTTCTAGAATCACGTGAACAATGCTTCCTTCCATGGGCTTCATGGGCACCCAGTTGTATGGAACCAAGTATGGTAATAACATGTACGCGATAAAGTATGCTCACATCACATGTGCCTTGTAATTGTTTTTTCTCAATTACAAGTGGATTGCGACTCAAATATTTCCAGTTATATAAGTGGCTTAGGACCGAGAAAAAATAGTTCACACATAAAAAATCGTACATTGGCTTCACTTAAATGAGAATTAAGTTAATTCTCGGCCAACTGGAAATTAGACACACCCAATTCATTTTTATCGGGAAGACACATAATTTGTTGAGCTAACGTTCTTTCGTGCAACGAGATGGACCAACCGTTGATGGATGTGACGGCTTCTGAAGTGAAATCAAGATACGTTCCTGGAGGGTCTGCTACACCGGCTGTGTGTTCTTGTTTGGCATAGGGTGACTCAGTGTGACCCTGATATGCCTGATTAGCTGATGGTTCGTTGGTTTCTGTTTTTAGGGCATAAGGCTATGATGATATGTTTCTTCACCCAGTTGTCTGGTTCGTATATGTTGAGTGGTGGCTTCAGGTTTTATAATATATACACTTGGCAAATCTTTATTGAAAAAAATCTAAATAAAAACCGCATGCATCGTTTTGATGCAGGGCTTAGTTCCTCCTTTCAAAGAAAATAAACAGAACCTAGCTCACGCTCATGTCAAACTCACCAATGATGTATAAAAACGATTTCGTAACAATATCTAGGCACCTGCATACATCATGCATGGAAGAACAACTAACAAATCATGCATGTCGGGCCGGAATGATACACGAAATTAACACACACAGTACGAGAATAACTAACAAATTGTGCAAATTGCAAAGTAACATGTTAGCACCTAAAGGACGACGACGATCCTAGGCTCCTCCTAGGACATGAAGATCGGGAACTATGAGCGTTGGGGATTGGGCTAGGTAAATGCGTTGAAGAGCAAGGGCAAGTAAACGCCGCCGTAGCAACCGGCTCCACTAGCAACGAGACTACCCGTGTCGCAGTACTCGAACGGCACCCCCGCAAGGCACGGCGGCAGGGGTGGCAGCAGTGGCGGTACCGGCGCCGCGTTAACCAGTGCCGTCGCCGCCGTCTTCGTCGTAGTCTTGTGCCCGCGCAAGGGGCCAGGCTGCTGGCGTTCGCCGTCCGCGTCCACGTCCATGCCACCGCCGTTCTTGGAGGAGGAGGCCGCCTCGTTGATGCAGCCGGCAGCAAGCTTGCGCTTCTTCTTTTTCTTGTGGTAGGAGATGCCGCGTGCCCTGGACTGCGCGTCGCGTACGTCGCGCAGGTATAACCTGACGGCGCGCGCGGCGAAGGGATTGCAGAAGCTAGCATCGTGCTGCTGGTTGTCGCCGCGGGCGCCATGGCGCTCGTCGAAGGCGGCGCGCAGGCGGCCGACGAGCGCGTCGAGGCTGCCCCACGCCTGCTGGAGCGGGCACTGGCATGGCGCCAAAGCCGTCGTTGTCGTCGCGCGTACGCCGTAGGCAGGGCAGGGCGGCGCGTGGACGCGGGTCTTGCCGAAGCGGTCCAGGTAGCGGAGGAACTCGAGGACGTGCGCGCCGCTGCACCGGCGCAGCAGCAGCGGTGGGCGGTGCGCCGCCAGGTAGCGCACGAACGTGTGCCAGTCGCGCCGCTTCTGCGACTCGTACCTGCTCGGCCTCCGCGCCGCCGGCACGAGCGCTGAGACGCCGGAGGCCGCTCCGCTTGCTGACATAGGCACGGTGCCGACGAACTAACTACACCAGACGGAACAGACTAGCTAGCCGGTGAGATGAGACTTGAGATGTGAAAGGTCGATCGATCTAAATTGATAGGTGTGTGTGTATATATAGTGGACAAGACGTACAGCTGCCTGTTGCCGGAGTTATGATTGGTGGCTGAGCCTGAGACGATGGATGATACGCGACGAACGGCGGGCAGCGCGGTAGTAGGGGCTCGGACGTGCATGTGGTGAGGTCACCTTGTGCAGCCCCGGGCGAGGGAGGGAGGGAGGGACCGGCCGGACAAGTACGAAGATGAGCAGAGTGCATAGAGGTGGGAGACTCGATCGACCGTATATATCGATCCATTGATGGATGGAAGTCGATCGTGTCAGGCTGTGGATCGATCTATCAACGGGATTGATTGGCAAGACGACGCATATATTGGCCTTGTGGTCTCCATTCTACTACCTCTGTCACTGGTCTAGCTAGCTGCAGCTTGCAAGGTGGCAGTCCGCGTCGTCGTCCTCTGACTCGAGATGCATCATGCATAGGCTGCCGATGGAGCTAGCCTCTGAGTCGATGGCATGCACTCCATCGGTCCGGCCGATCGAGCTATATATGCTAGATGCAGATTTCTAGCTAATCATGCCGATCAAGTACATACGAGGCCCTAGCTAGCCTGCATGCATGCATGCATCGTATTACTAGCACGTACGATCAGACACGCCATATAACCACGTCTACACATAACATTCATCAGGAATAATTAATCACACCCTCCGTTTCCAAATTATAAGATGTTTTAATATTTTCTAAATCGTATTACGTATCTAAACGCTTTTAAGAATGTAGCCCATATTAAAATATCTAAAACATATTAAGCACCATTTGGTGTATTGTCATAAAGCATGCAATATCTTCTTTGACCAAGACAGCAAAAAATAAACAATTTTTTACAGTGTTGAACTTTTGGTTTACCTTTTTTTTTAAGTTGGCGTATCCTTGATCTCTACATCTACTTGCGCATGCAGTCAATCTTTTGAATATGAAACTAGTAATCAAAGTTTTTCTCAAACTGCAACTCTTTAATTTTGTGTTTATATTTGGAGTATGTACATGCTTTGTAAATTAAACCCTATGGACTATGTTATATATCTAGTAAGATATAGCATCAGTGACTTTCATCCTTACATATCCAGGTTAGCATTTTGCCTATGATGACACGCAAAGAGACTAGCATTGGCGAAGGCCTTGCCAAGCCAGGAGAATGAGAACCTGAACATGACCTCAGTCGACCTGAGTAAGTGAATCATGGTTATGTGATCATAGGAAAATGGACTTGTTCATAGTGCCATAGTTCCTATCCTTAGACCGAAATTTATTTGTTCAAATGATGATCGTTGAGAAAATAAATGTGATAAGAAAAGTATCCGTGTAGATGATCATATATAAAACAGTGTGTGCTTACATGATAATTACAAAATGTTGTGATCCTTCAGAATTTTTTGTTGTGCAGGTGACCATAGATTGAGCATTATGTTTTAGATGATTTATGTGTATTGTGCACTTTTTTATTTGCTTATGTGCTCATACGAAAAATTAATTGTTTTCGATTGAACATGTGCATATTGCAATTTTAATTTTCTTATGTGATTATAGAGAAAATTATGATATTGAAAAAAATTTAGAAAAAATATATTTTTTATAGGTTGAACAGGCTTACACTGAAAAATATTTACTTATGCCAATACGGAGAGTTTTTTTTTACCGTGACAGCACAATTCTCTCTCACAACCTGAGACGAATCAAGGAATTTAACTCTCTTTTTTTGGGCGACCATTAATAATGATTAAATTTGATGGCACAATCAGAACTTCCACAGATGTTCGATACATTCCGAAGATGAAGACAATGTTTTACTAAGCATTTACAAAAGCATTTCCTAGATAGAAGCAAAGTTGAATGACCTTCGCCATTAATTTATTTTCTAAAAGTGACTATTAGTGATGATTATTATATCTTCTACATTAAATATATATAGGAGTACTCCATATCCACGAGTATCATTAGTACTACTGTGTATATATCCTTTTTATTTCATAAATATTGTATATATCAATGCACCATTAATTTGATAAAGATTATCATGTCTTTTGCATTAATGCGGTCTGAAAAACCATTATTAAAAGGCTCGCCTTTCAGTTGCGTCCTTCAAAACTCACATCAAGCAACGATCGGCAACTCTTTCCTTCAACGTGACAAACTAGTTCAGATGAGGACTTCGCATATGTTGCTCCTGACCCTCGCCTTCGTGTTGCTAGCATCAGGTACTCAGTTATATATGTACTGTGTTTTCGTAGCATCTCACCCAGCAAATATGGTTATGTGGTGATTCTCCCTTTTCTTCACGGTGATATTCTGCAGATGTGGTAACGGAGGAGCCAAAAGAGAATAGCATCACACCCAGGTTCTGTGGGTCAACCATTATCCCATTGCCATGTGATAACCAAAAGTGCGAGACGGAATGCTCCAATCAATTCACGGCAACTGGTTCATGTGTTGCTGAGGGGTGCAAGTGTGTGTTCTGCACATACAATCCATCGCCATTGAGCCCTCCACTTCCATGAAGTACTAACTAGCTAAGATAGGGTAGCATGAATAACGATCCAAAATCCCAACTGATGTAGCAGCTAGGCTTTCACCGAGAAGCCATATGAAAAAAGGGTAATTGGTTATGTGCCTGACATAGACTTGTGCTACTCAGTTTTATAGAACACTCAAAACACTTCGAGGAAATTGCACATAACATTGGTGCACTTGTTGCACAGAACACAGAAATCAAACACTAGTGATATCAGACCCCAAATTTTGGTCTAATGTGTTGCATCTAGCACAAACATATTGTTTTAGGCCTTAATATGTACCTTATATGAATACTCATCGCATCACTGTATTGTTGTTCATAGGAATTGTCATAGCCCATGTCCCCGTATCAATATCACCGTATGTGTCTCGCCCTATTGGTGCTTTGTAGATTTAATCTATGATATACATGTTCTTCAAATATTTTGTATGTGCAGAATCTATGTTTTCCACCGTCATGCTGCCTTTTTTTTTTTCTAAACGCATACCTATACATATAGAATTACATCAGGCCCATTTGTCTATGTGTGTTAATGGTTTAAAATGATTTGTTTGGGCTAGGTGCAAGACATAAGACCAAAACCTGGGGTCAGCTGCAACTAGTGTATGATTTATGTGTTATGTGCGACAAGGGCACCAAACATTGGTGTTATGTGCAATTTTCTTAAACACTCTTCACTTTTACCTTCCTCCCTCTGGCCTAGCCTTGCAAATAACCAAACAGTGTGTTTCCGTCGATTCAAGGCCTTTTACCGTTACTCCGCTAACAAACTGACATGAGTGGAACCAGGAAGCGCTTACATGAGGGACCAAGAAGACATAGACATTGATAAAATAGCAAATTGGTAACAATGGGGCCACAAAAACCCTACATGTGGGACCATGAGATGTGGTGATGGGAAAATGGCAAAATGGTGACAGTGGGACTGTACAATAGCAAATTTGTAAATAAGAAACTGCTGACAGTGGGGCAGCATGGACATTTACAGGTTGGACCATGAGCCGCACACCATCAGAGCTAAATCTAAAGGCTATGATGTATTCGCTGAAGCGTTCCAATCGGCGATGAATTTTTATTACAACAAAAGTGTTGTGATTAGCACTTTCATTGTGTCTTTCTCGTCATGTTTGAAGATAGTCAAATTCTCAGTGCAACATTCGTTATATAGTGGCCAATTCGGTGTAAACATGGTTCTTACCACGCTCAAGTATATTCAACAATTTCACACAAGTAGAACTAAATCTAACACCCCACTCTGAGCGCTTCAGATGAGTGGAAAACACGCAACAGCAGGGGCATGCCAGAGATCCTTCTGCCGCTTGTTCGGCCATATTGTCAAACTATTTATCAGTGAACCATTAACTACACATCAGAAAGGAGTTTTTTTCGTAAATGCTTAGTAAAAAAGAAGTGAGCCTGGGTCATTTGGTTAGGGAGGTGGATGTACAACCCAACCACCCAGATCTAGATTCAAGTCCCTAGGAACGCGAATTTAGGTTCTTATTATTTAAACACAAAATCACTGTAAAGGCTTCCCTTACCGTATTTCTTTCAAAAAAATGCTTAGTAAAACATTTAATCGTTATTGATGTGCACAATCTATGTTTTCCACCGTCATGCTGCCCTTTTTTTCTAAGTTTCCATTTAGGAGTATTAGGGACTTGATCCATTAATTACGCATCAGGGGTAGTAGGGTGCGAGCTGTTGTAATGTTGAACAGTTTGCGTGCGTGGAGAGTGAGAACCAGCTTGGCCACATCCATAGATTCCTTCGTTATAATAAGATGAAAAACGGAACCACTGTAATTTTCAAACAAAATAGATCATGTGGGATGGGCAATGTCCGTATATAAGTTTTTTCACACTTTCTAATTATTTTTTGCCATTTAAATGAGTTTCAGGTGATTTTCCAAAAGAAATGCAAATTTGAACTACATCTATGCTCTAATTTGGTCTGAAAATTTGGGAAAAGCATTTTAAGGTTGCCTAGTACACTATCCTATGCATTATCGACATAGAAGGTTGAAAGATTCCGCCATCTCATATGGATGCCCATGCCGCCAATTTTGACCCCATTTTGAAAGAAATAAAAAACGTAGGATAATTAAAAAAAGGCAAAACTAACGCAATTTGTCCTTTTATGTGTTCTACTACCCAAGAAAAACACCAAACCTAAATTATGGCATGGAGAAAAATATTTTTGTAGATGATCACATATAGAACATTGTTTGTTTACATGATAATTAAAAAATATTGTGATCCTTCAGGATTTTTTGTTGTTTACACGATCATAGGTTGAGCATTGTTTTTTTAGATGATCATGTGTATAGTGCACTTTTTATTTGCTTATGTGATCATAAGAAAATTTAAGTTTTAGATTGAACATGTGCATATTGCAATTTTAATTTGCTTACGTGATTATAGAGAAAATTATGGTTTTGAAAATATTATTTAGATTACATTTTTATAAATTGAACATGTTTACATTGAAAAGTATTTACTTATGGCAATAAGGAGATTTTTTACCGTGATAGCACAATTCTCTCTCACAGCCTCAAACAAATCAAGGAATTTAGCTCTCTTTTTGGGGGAGCATCAATAAATATTAAATGTTTTACAAAGCATTTACGAAAAATCTCCTGAATGGCAACAAAGTTGAATGGTCTTTGCCATTAATTTATTTTCTAAAAGTGACTAGTGATGATTCTTATATCTTCTACTTTAAATATATAATTTATGGGAGTGCTCCATATCCATGAGTATCATTAGTACTGTGTGTATATCCTTTTTATTTGATAAATATTATATATATCAATACACCATTAATTTTATAAACTTATCATATCTTTTGCATTAATGCAGTCTGAAAATCCTTTTAAAAGGCTTTGCCTTTCAGTTGTCTAATTCAAAACTCACACTTCCTACAACGCCACAAATTAACTAGTTCAGATGAGGACTTCGCAGATGTTACTCCTGACCCTCGCCTTCGTGTTGTTAGCATCAGGTGCTTAGTTATTTATGTACTGTGCTTTTGTAGCATCCCATCAAGCAAATTTGGTCATGTCGTGATTCTCCCTTTTCTTCACGGTGAGATTCTGCAGATGTGGTAACGGAGGAGCCAAAAGAAAATAGCATCACACCCAGGTTCTGTGGGTCAACCATTATCCCATTGCCATGTGATAACCAAAAGTGCGAGACGGAATGCTTCAATCAATTCATGGGAGCAGCTGGTGCATGTGTCGCTGACGAATGCAAGTGTGTGTTCTGCTCGAGCCCTCCATGACCCTGAACTGCTAACTAGGTAAGACAGGTTAGCATGAATAACGAGCCGAAATCCCAAATGATGTAGCAGCTAGACTTTCAGCGCGAAACTATATATTAAGAAGGGTTTTCTATTTTCGTGCCCTCGGATACTTAGCTGTACTCAGTTTTCTTTAGCTCGTTAGTTTTTCCTCAGTTTTCCCCTCCCTTTAGTTTGAAACCCCTCGCAGACGCTGGAACGGCCGGTTGGCGTGGCCTTGACCGTTAATCTGACGGGTGGGACTGCACAGGGGCAGTTCCTCCCTGACCGTCTCGTGCTGACGGGTAGGGTCAGAAGACACGTCGGAGCAGCCATCCATTGATAGCTGACGTGTGGGCCGTTTTATTTCCTGATTGTATACGCGGTGCTGCCCATGACAAATGGGGCTGCTCTATAGGGCTGCCGCAGCCAATGACCAGTGAGGTCGTATATTTTTCAGGAAAAGATATATATATTGCCGCTCTGTGGGGCTGCCGCAGCCAATGACCAGTGTGGTCGTGTATTTTTCAGGAAAAGACATATATTGCCGCTCTATGGGGCTGCCGCAGCTAATGACCAGTGGGGTCGTCTATTTATTTAGAGAAAATCATACATCTCCACCGGTAGCCCCCAAATAGTATTTTGAAATTTAAAATTTGGGGATGTTGCTCCCACACCGGCGCCCCCATACGCCAGCCCTAATAGATTTTGAAATTTAAAATGATATTTAAAAACCCAAATTCATACGAAATTCGTACGAAATTTATAAAAAAGTAGCTCGAATTTAAACATAACTAAAACTTAAACACCCTAAACTTAATCCTGATCTACTGGCCGTCGGTTGGGGCGCCCTGCCTCGTCGTCTTTCTTCGCCATTGCCGCATGCGTCTGTGCCTGCTCCTCCCTTGTTTCGCGCATCTGGCGGTGGAGCATGGCGGCCGGTGTCGCAGGGGCTTGCCGGCGGCACTGTCCCCGCGCTTCCAGCCTTTCCCAACAAGCTTCGATCTCGGCGCGGCTCGCGTGCTGGCGGGCGAAAACCTCGTAGTGGCGATGAGCGTTGAGCTCTGCGAGCTTCTGTCGCTCCGCCTCCATGAGGCACCGTCCCGCCTCCTCCGTGGCCGCTCGGCGCGCGAGATCTCGAGGATGTGCTCGAGATTCACGTCGTTGACGAACTCACGCTGCTCCTCCTTCAACCGCTGGTATCGTTGCACGTTCAGCGATGCGAGGATCGCTGCCTGCTCCGGGTGGGCGGGGGCCTGCGGCGGCTCGCCCGACTGCACTGCCTCCTCCACCGCCTCTGCTTCCGCGTCTGCGATGTAGGCCTCGTGCCACGCCGTGAACCGTGGGTCCTCGTCCTCGTCGGAGCTGTACTCCGCGTCGGCCTCCGGCTCTGGCTACGACTGCGGTGGTGGTGGAGGCAGCGCGCGGCTGTTGAGGCCAAGCATTGAGTAGGTGGTCTTCAGACGGCGCGAAATTTTGATGTGGAGAGGAGAGAATGGAGCGGCGGTGGTGGAGATGATAGGAGAGAATGGATCGGTTGGTAGTGGCCGATGCGAACCGTCGTGGCCGATGCGAACCGTCGCGTCCTCTCGCTGACAAGGCGCCCCCACCAGCTATATAGTACTGTATTTTGGTGTGGCTGTAACCACTGTATTTTGGCGTACAATTTCCTAGTTGTGCTGTAATTTTAGCATGCATGAACATCTTATAAAAGTGAAGGGATCCCAAAAGTGAAAGATGTATCAGCCTCTCGGATTAAATACATATCAATATTCCTACTCAAGTTGGGATAGAATTCAAATCATACATACGGATGTACATGGACACATCGAGAAAGTGGAGAAGCTTTTTTTGAGACGGAGGTAGTAGTTCGAACAAATTTATCATAATTTATCCCAATTTGCGGCGTCGAACACGGCCGCGCAGCGATGGGCTGGATCTACGGCTTCGCAACCACACTTGGCACCGGCGCCGTCTAGGTGTACTTCATCAGCGACGGATCTGAGGAGGGCGATACGTCGCAGCGATGTTGTAAACGATGGCTTCAATGTTCTTGGCATCGATGACCACTGTCGGCACGGCCGACGTCTTGGTGTTCTTCATCAGCAACAGATCTGAGGAGGGCAACGGAAGTGAGACATCGGCAGGCTCCAACATTGAAGGCTGGATCTGCGTCGTCGCAGTGATGTTGTAGGCGATAGCTTCAATGTTCTTGGCATCGATGACCACTGTCGGCACGGACGTCGTCTTGGTGTTCTTCATCAGCGACGGATCTGAGGAGGGCTGGATCGGCGGATTCGCAGCGCGGTTGTAGACGATGGCTTCAATCGTCTTGGCATCAATTCGCATGGCCGCCGTCGAAGAGATGTTGTAGGCGATGTCTTCAATGTTCTTGGCATCGATGACCACCGTCGGCACGGCCGCCGTCTTGGTGTTCTTCATCAGCAACAGATCTGAGAAGAGAAACGTAAGTGAGACAGAGAGAGACATTTCAAATATTTCTGTGGGTTAGATCCTCACCGGCACTCTTAGATCCACGCCGCCGGAAGGTTAGATCCGCGCCGCCGCTCGCACGCTGCAGTTCCGTGCCACCACGACCGCCAGAGTAAGAGAGGAAATAGGAGAGAGGAAGATGTGACTGGAATATGCGATTGCCAGGGTTGATAGATATGTGCTCTGCTCTTCTCTCTGTATGCATCCATCGAGGTAGAGAGAGGTATACATGCCATCCGATCATAAATCATCCAATGGTGCAAGCGTACGTTGAGCTATCAACCAACCAAGATCAGTGTGACATACATCTCGACCAATCAGAGATCAGCCAGTGAGTACAAGTGAGGAAAACTGAGTAGAACTAAGAGAGGGAAAAGTGAGGAAATGTTTATCGGAAGGGCAATACTTAGTAGGACTGAGTAAAACAAGTGGACCCGGAGGGGAAAACTGAGTAAAACTAAGTAAAATAGGGGCACCCAAATAATAAAGGGAGTAAGGGAAATTGAAGCTTTTGGCATAAAAATTGTTAGATTGTGTTATTTCAACAATATAGTACATTTTGGCCGATGTGATATTGTTTTCAATTCAAAGATACACAAGTGTGACGAATTTGGACTCATTTGGACAAAGTTTGTATGCATAGTGGGTATTTGGGAGGTGTGTTGAGTAGAAAGCCATGCATCTTCATAGCTAGTATCTCATGGACTAGGAAGTGGTTTTGGTAAAAAAAAACTGCATATCTCCATATTTCCTTTTCCATTATTATTTCTCTAGGTTGTAGGTAACATAACAAGACTCCATGGGAAGGTTCCACCATGTTTTGAATTATTTTGAATTAAACTAAACCCAAAACTATATTTTTTGAGTTTAGTCACTTAGCAAATGATAAATGTGGCTTAAGAAATAACACATACATTATTGTGAGGGTGCCCTTATTGTGATTATTCAACTTACAAAGGGATCCCCAATACAAATTTCATACAAAGGGAACCCCAATACAAATTGTTTATACAAAGGGAACCCGAATACAAAGGGATCCCCAATACAAATTGGTCATACAAAGGGATCCCAAATACAAATTGTTCATATAAATTCAAATTAATTGTTCAAATCTTTCTCTTGCTCCGGGTGTGACTCGCTGGGGCCACCACCTTACTCCGGATAACCCTACCAGGGATATTACCGGTGTCTACCTTCCTTTTGCCCTCTTTCTTGTTCTTCTTCTTCTCTTCAGGTTGTGCCAAGACCGAGACAACCATATCATACGAAGTATGTGACCTTTCTTCTAATGCATTTTCTTCTCTTGCTTCTACAATCTGCTCTTCCATATGTTCACTCATCTGGTGCATCATTTCTTCAACGGCCTCTCGATCCATCTGTTCCCTCTGCTCTGGATCCATCGGTTCAAGCAGCTCTCGATCCATCTGTTCCCTCTGCTCTCGATCCATCGGTTCAAGCAACTCTCGATCCATATGTACCCTCTGCTCTCGATCCATCGGTTCAAGCAGCTCTCGATCAATCTCCTCATGTTGAATTGCTGCTTCAATCTCCTCATGTTGAATTGCTGCTTCATTCTCCTTTACATTTGCTGCTCCCGTCTGATCTTTCATTCCAAAAGATGGGTCAACTTCATTTTTACAAAGCCTAGCAATGTGTCCAGGGATTCCACAATGTTTGCACTTACGTTTTCGAATCAGTGCACCACCCTCTGCACTAGCTCTAATCCTATTCTTCCTCGGCCTACCTGTCGGTCTAGTCAAAAATGGAGAGTACAATTTGAAGCCTGGATCGACTTTCATCCATTGGTCTTTTCCCAACAAGGTAGGAACATTCATAGCATATGCAGCCCTAAATTTGGCAACAGAGAAATACTCTGCACATACTGATCAACTTCACCTTCTGCACCCCCTATAACACTCATGAAAAACAAGGCATGTATGCAGGGTATCCCACGGATCTACTATCGCCTACATTGGCATGTCCTATCAACCAAACTCACTGGATACCTCCACTGCCTGTTTTTACAGTCAGTGTAGGTTACCTCAGCCTCTATTCCTATTCTGATGCATTTCATCTTCAATTGTTTGGCCCTGGCATGCAAAGACTTAATCAAAGATGGGAGCATGAGATGGCCTTGATATTTGTTGGCTGCAATTCTTTGACGCAGATCGATCTTTATCATGATCATCTGCCTAATCTTATCAAATATTTGCCACATCATAAGCCCTTTCAATGACTTGACCTTTCCATTGAAACTCTCTGCAAGGTTACTTGTTACATAGTCTACCTTGCAAATTTCATTGAATTGGCTTCTTGACCACACCCTACCATGATGTTCATCCAAGTACTCCTTCACCCCAGGTTTTTGTTTATACAACACATCCAAATGAAACAGATACTTCCTACTGCTGCATGTGTATGAAGCTGGCCATAGGTTGTCAGTAAAAACTTTACCCTTGAATTTCTTTGTAAAATTATGTACCAAGTGTCGCATACATTCCCTATGCTCCACTCCAGGTAATACTGCTTCTACTGCACTCTCCAAACCTTTGCAAGCGTCTGTGTGGATAACAATTCCTGGTGGTTGACCTATAAGGTCACGCAAATTCTGCAAAAACCAAGTCCAACTTTCCTCTGACTCAACCTCCAAAACTCCATAAGCAACAGGGAACATCCAATTGTGGCCATCAACTGCAGTAGCAACAACTAGATGTCCTTTAAAGCTGCCATGAAGAGTTGTTGCATCCACGGCCAAATAAGGCCTGCAACCGTCCAGAAAGCCTTTCCAGCAAGCTTTGAAACAAACAAAAGCCCTTCTAAAACATTCCTTATGCATTATCCTCCCGCTTTTCAATTTGTAGGGAACTCTATGCTTGTCTATCGCTACAACACTGCTTGGACTAGCCATCTCCACTTTAGCTTTGAAAGTGTAAAGCAACTGAAAGCTTTCATTCCATGGACCATTGATCCTGTCAAGAGCCATTTCCTTTGCATAGAACATCCTCATGTAAGGTATATGTATATCATACTTCTCATTCATCTTTTTTTGGAGCGCTGTTGGACCTAGTGAAGGAGTTTCTCTCAGCAAATCTATGATTGCATCTGCCAACCACCTAGTCTTCGCTAGCTTTATTTTCTCCTCTGGCGCTCCCCCTCGAGGTGGACAACTATGGCCGATCCAGTTCTTCTTTATCTGAAACATAATGATAAGGGATGTCAGTAATAGTTAACAAATTTTACACCATGATCTAAAATACACAACTGGTTGGCGTAGTACCTGAACCAGGGTGCTTGTGAGCATTGTGGATGCATGCAGCCTCACCTACACCTCTTGTATGGGCATTTAACTATGAACCTACCTGGCTCACTTTTAATAACCTCATAATCATTCTTTGGGAGAATGCAATATGTAGTAAGTGCATTACGACAGTCCATCATCGTTTGAAATACGGTGCCTTCTGCAAGCTGAGGATCCGCCCTGTTGCACTCAATTGTTGGCAAGTCATCACCTTCGTAATCGGCTAAAACGAGACTGTCATTGTTCTCATCCTTCTCTTCATCATCAGTGTCATCAAATCTGGAACCTTGTGCAATATCTTCCATGTATTGATCCTCCATTGCTTGCTTACTGCATCGATCTACCAATTCAGGAAACATCAACTCATCCTCATCATCTTGAGGAGACTGATCCTCAATATCTGCATCGTCCTCCACATCGACCGCAAGAACGATCTGGCTACCACTAGCACTGGGGATAGATGGTGCTGCTGTGGACCTACAAGGAGCGCGACAGCGCACACTATTAGCAGAGGGAGCAACAGATGATGCTTGGACCATGTCCACATGGATATGAATTTTACCAACACGGCAAGAAGCATTCAAAGCAAAAAAGAATTCCCAGATCCTCGTCGGAAGTTAGTGGAACATTTCTCCCCTCCGTGCTGTCGTAATATTCGAAATCTACTGAATCGCGAGGGCCCTAGGTTTTGTACATATCGCAGATGTTTTCTTTCAAATTCCTGAACGAGATGGTGGTTGCAACCACCGCTGGGATGTAAAATCTGCTTATATTGCGTTCAGAACCACGCAAAAAGCTAGTATTCAGCCTAACCACCAGCCGAAAAGCCAACGTTGGATCAATTCTATTCGAAAAGGAACGCAGTTAGTTGAGCAACAACGGTTCACGCTCAAAAACTTCCTACTGTTAATTC
Source organism: Lolium rigidum (assembly GCF_022539505.1). Lineage (NCBI taxonomy): Eukaryota > Viridiplantae > Streptophyta > Magnoliopsida > Poales > Poaceae > Lolium > Lolium rigidum. The sequence goes on from NC_061514.1 coordinate 188,989,433, forward strand.
ACATAGGCAGACGATGCTTACCCACATGGAATCCATGCGTTAGATCCCTCTGATTCCCAATCTTCTCCACGGTTGAGGGGCATAATCGGCACACCAGACGACACGAAAAACTCTAGCGCGAAAGGGGTAGATCTAGTGGAGGCGGAGCCCTCTCCGCCTCCCGGGGTTGGTGGCGGGGGCGGCTCGGTGGTGGACGACGCCATAAGGTAGGAGGTAGGACGGCGTGGCGGTGAAGGGGCGGAGGGGAAAGCTTTTTTTTAGGGGAAAGCTTTGTGTGAGCTCTTCCAGTCCGATGTGTCTCATTGGGTCAACATTCAACACCATTCAAAAGAAACGGTGAATTCACAACCACCGCGGCTCCCTAGCCGTCACCGTTAATGGCAAAGCCTCTGACCAGACGGCAACCCTCCCGTCCGAGCGTCTGCAAGGGGTTTCAAACTAGAGGGAGGGGAAAACTGAGGAAAAGTTAAGCGGATGGGGAGAACTGATTACAACTAACGAACCAGGGGCACGAAAATAGAAAGCCCTATTAAGAAACAATAAAATTGAACTACCTAGAAGCAACCACATCGATTTCACGCTCTGTACCATCTGACAAAACTACTGGACATCCCAGATTTTCATGTGGTAGCATAGAACGTCATCAAGGGTTTTTTAACCCCGCGAGCCTTTAGCCCAACGTGGTAGGGCTGCTACTCCGCTGACTGGTCTGCGAGGTTTCTCATTAACCAGGCCTTGGACGCAGGTCAGCCGATTTAATGGCCCAAATAACTCCTCTAACCTTATCTAGTCCAGTGTCATCTCTCCAGCTTCTCCGCTCGTTAAGGGTGCGTTGTAATGGCTATGGATATCGACCGGCTCCTTCATTATTGTTGCTCATAGTGGAGGTGTGTTACGCCCGCATTCACCTCGTTTTGTTTCTCATCCATAAAAGTTGCATTCAATCGGCTTTTATCTCCCTCCCATCTGGCATTCTTGCAACCTTGCCTTTTGTAGCCTCCCTCCTCTCGTGATCGCTGCTCTGCTAGCAAACATGGCGGACTCCTGATCAATAGTCGGAGAACCACTCATTCCATTCTACTCGCCCACCTCAACTCTCTAGCCCACCTGTGGCGTGTTTCGCCCCTGCCTAATCGTCGTCGCCACCACAGCGGTTCTTCCTTCCAACCAAGATTCCGCAAGTCTGTGGCCTTTCTTTGTCTTGGGCAGCAGTTCATCGCACACATTAGGGTTGGTCGACTTCGCGGTTGTGTGATCACCTCATGCCGGTCTTGCACACAAAGTTTTAGGTCGTTTGAATAGGTGTAGGGTTCGTTGCATACAAAACAAAAAAATTACTACCGCAAAGACGAATAAAACCAAGATCCAATCTATGGAAAAGCCAAGATCTAATCTATGAGATCAGAGCAACGAGAAAGAAGAGAGACTAACCCTCAAAGATCCAAACCCTTAATGAGATCAGATCTTGTGGTTGATGTAGACGATCGTTCTGGTGCTGCAATCCGGCAGCACTTCCGTACTCGGTCACACGTGCGGTGTCGATGAAGCCCTTGCTCTCCCTGTTCCGGCGGGCAGCGGAGGTGGTAGATCCCCTCGGAATCCCAGCAGCACGACGGCGTGGTGGTGGTGGTGGTGGAGGAGAAAATCCTGCAGGGCTTCGTCAAGTCGGTGCAGGAATTATGAGGAGGAGAGGTGGCGGCTAGGGTTGGAGGGAAGGGTGGGTTGCGCCCCTGCGCCCTCCCCTCTTTATATAGGGGGGCCGAACATGGTTGCCTTGGCCCCTCCTCAAAGCCCTAGGGCCGGCGCACAATGAGGGAGGGGGAACTTACCCCCAAGTCTTCCCCCTTTAGGGTTTCTCCAAAGCCCTAGGGGGGTTGGCCGGCCTGGGCCTTGAGGCTGTGTGCGCCTAGCCCATTAGGGCTGGGCTGCACCCCCTCGTCTCATGTGGCCCCTCCCGGGGGCGTGGGCCCATAGGTGGCCCCTCCGGAACCTTCTAGAAGCTTCCCGGTCTTCCACCGGAAAATTCCCAAACTTTTCCGAACCCTAGAAAATAACTTTCCTTATATGAACCTTATTATCCGGACCATTCCGGACCTCCTCGTGATGTCCTAGATCCCATCCGAGACTCCGAAAAATATTTGGTCTCTATCTCATATTCCATATCTACTATACGAAATTGAACCTTAAGTGTGTCACCCTACGGTTAGTGAACTATGCAGACATGATCGAGACTCCTCTCCGATCAATAACCAATATCGGGACCTGGAGATCCATAATGGCCCCCACATATTCAACGATAACTTAGTGATCGAATGAACCATTAACATACGATATTGATTCCCTTTGTCACGCGATACTTTACTTATCCGAGGTTTGATCATCGGTATCTCTATATCTAGTTCAACCTTGTTACCGATAAGTACTCTTTACAGGTACTGTGGTATGTCATCCCTTCTGACCTAGTCACATGCTTGCAAGCTAATTGAATGACATTCCACCGAGAGGGCCCAGAGCATATCTATCCATCATCAGGATGGACAAATCCTACTCTTGATCCATATGCCTCAACTCATACTTTCAAAATACTTAATCCCATCTTTATAACCACCCATTTACAAGCGTTTGATGCAATCAAAGTACCCATCCGATGTAAATGATTTACATGATCTCATGGTCGAAGGATTAGGTTACTATGTATCGAAAGCTTATAGCAAGATGAACTTAATGACTTGATCTTATGATATGCTTATTATGGGTGTGTGTCCATTATATCATTCTCCCAATGACATAAACTTGTCATTAACAACATCCAATGTTCATGATCAGGAAACCATGATCATCTATTAATCAACAAGCTAGCTTAACAAGAGGCTTACTAGGGACTATTATATGTTTACATAACACACAAGTATTGGTGTTTCCGGTTAATACAATTATAGCATGGGATGCAAACATTTATCATAAGCACAAAGATATAATAATAACCACTTTATTATTGCCTCTTGGGCATATCTCCAATAGTCTCTCACTTGCACTAGAGTCAATAATCTAGATTACATGGTAAGGTACCTAACACCCATGGCGTTCTGGTGTAGGTCATGCTTTGCTCTAGGGAGAGCTTTAGTCAACGGATCTGCCACATTCAGATCTGTGTGTACTTTGCAAATACTTATGTCACCATCTTCGACATACTCGCGAATCACATGAAAACGTAGCTTGATATGCTTCAGCTTCTTGTGTGACCTTGGCTCCTGTGCATTTGCTATGACACCCATGTTGTCACAATAGATGGTCATCGGGTCCAACGCACTTGGAACCACACCAAGCTCAATAATGAACCTCTTCATCCATATCGCTTCTGGTGAAGCCTCCGAAGAAGCTATGTTTCAGATTCAGTTGAAGATTTCGCCACCACGCTTTGATTGACATTCATCCATCTCACTGCTGCACCATTCAAAATAAACACGTACCCAGATTGAGACTTAGAGTCATCTGGATTAGTGTTCCAACTAGCATCGGTGTAACTGGTTACAGCGAGTTCTTCGTCACCTCCATAACAAAGAAACATATCCTTAGTCCTTTTCAAGTACCTCGGGATATTCTTGACCGTTGTCCAGTGTTTCATTCCAGTATCACTTTGATATCTGCTGGTCAAACTAACAGCATGTGCGATATCCGGTCTCATACACAGCATGGCATACATGATAGAGGCTACTGTCGAGGCATAGGGGTCTTGTTCATCCTTTCTCTTTCTTCTGCCATAGCTGGACTTTGAGTTTTACTCAAAATCTTATCTGGCAACATGGGCAAGAACCCTTTCTTGCTTTCATCCATTCTAAACTTCTTTATAATCTTATCCAGGTATGTACTCTGTGAAAGCCCTATTAGGCGTATTGATCTATCTCTATAAATCTTGATGCCTAAATTATATGCTGCTTATCCAAGGTCCTTCATTGAAAAAAACTTATTCAAATAGCCTTTGACACTACTTAGAAGTTCTATAACATTCCCAATCAACAATATGTCATCTACATATAATATCAGGAATGCTACAGAGCTCCCACTCACTTTCTTGTAAATACAAGCTTCTCCAAATGTTTGTATAAATCCAAAGTATTTGATCACCTTATCAAAGCATCGGTTCCAACTCTGGGATGCTTGCTTCAGTCCATATAAGGAACGCTGAAGTTTGCATACCTTGTCAGCATTTTTAGGATCGACAAAACCTTTGGGCTGTACCATATACAACTCTTCCTCAATGTCACCATTAAGGAACACCGTTTTGACATCCATCTGCCAAATTTTATAATCGAAAAATGCAATGGTTGCTAACAATATCCTCACACACTTTAGCTTCGCTACAGGTGAGAAAGTCTCATCATATTCAACTCCTTGAATTTGTTGGAACCCTTTCGCGACAAGTCGAGATTTATAGACAGTAATATTACCATCAACATCTGTTTTTCTTTTGTAGATCCATTTATTCTCGACAGCCTTGCGGCTATCAGGTAAGTCTACCAAAGTCCATACTTGGTTATTATACATGGATCCCATTTCGGATTTCATGGCCTCTTGCCATTTGTTGAAATTTGGGCTCATCATTGGTTCCTCATACGTCGCAGGGTCATCATCAGTGTTGTCCACAATCATGACATTTAAGGCGAGGTCATACCAATAAGGAAGTGTACGAATCCTCGTCGACCTGCGGGGTTCAGTAGTAACTTTGTTTGAAGTTTCATGATCATTATCATTTGCTTCCTCTCTTATCGGTGCAGGCGGCACAAGAACATCTTCCGGTGCTGCGTTGCTCTCAAGTCCGAGAGAAGGTTCAATAACCTCGTCGAGTTCTACTTTACTTCCTGACGAGGGTGCTCCTCGGCAATGCCCACCTTTTGGGGCTTAGGGTTGACGGAATCCTGCAGGCTTACATGAGACATCGGATACCAAACAGACAGGGAGAGAGATTTACCCAAGTTCGGGGCCCTCGATGAGGTAAAACCCTTACTTCTTTCTTGTCTGATCTTGATTATCTAATATATTGGTTTACAATGGGGTAGCCAAAGGCTATGACTAAGATCTCGTCGACAGGCTAAGATTTCTAATTACCTAGCTCTAGACTTGTGGTGAATCTGGCTGTGGTGATTGTGTGTCCCTCGGCAGACCCTCTCGTAGCCCTTATATTGTAGGCCAGGTCTCGAGAGTTCTGTCCGGGTTCAACTATGTTACAAAGAGTTCTACATCTAATCTTTCCTTGTCTTATCATCTTCTTCCCTTGTTCATCAAGAATCCTTGTTTGGAACCGGCGTATCAGCCCACCTTGATCGGTAGGTGATCTTCATGGGCGTTGGGCCGTATGAGGTAGCATAACACTTGCTACCCGAAGGGTAATGCCCACATCAGTAGCCCCCCGAGTGACTGGCCGAAGTAAAGCTTCGGGCAGGGACTAAAACTTTCTTCTGTCGAATGTACATAATTGTCGGAAGGTTTTGATCTCTGATACGTCTCAAACGTATCTATAATTTCTTATGTTCCATGCTACTTTTATGACAATACTCACATGTTTTATACACACTTTATGTCATTATTATGCATTTTCCGGCACTAACCTATTGACAAGATGCCGAAGAGCCAGTTGCTGTTTTTTGCTGTTTTTGGTTTCAGAAATTCTACAAAGGAAATATTCTCGGAATTGGACGAAATCAACGCCCAGGGTCTTATTTTTCCACGGAGCTTCCAGAAGACCGAAGAGCATACGAAGTGGGGCCACGAGGTGGCCAGACCATAGGGCGGCGCGGCCAGGGAGGGGCCCGCGCCGGCCTATGGTGTGGGCCCCTCGTGCCTCCTCCGACTCCGCCCTTCCGCCTATTTATTCCCTCCGTCGCGAAAACCTTTTTACCGAGAGCCACAATACGGAAAACCTTCCAGAGACGCCGCCACCGCCAATCCCATCTCGGAGGATTCAGGAGATCGCCTTCGGCACCCTGCCGGAGAGGGGAATCATCTCCCGGAGGACTCTACATCACCATGATCGCCTCCGGATTGATGTGTGAGTAGTTCATCCTTGGACTATGGGTCCATAGCAGTAGCTAGATGGTTGTCTTCTCCTCTTGTGCTATCATGTTAGATCTTGTGAGCTGCCTATCATGATCAAGATCGTCTATTTGTAATGTTACATGTTGTGTTTGTTGGGATCCGATGAATATGGAATACTATGTCAAGTTGATTATCAATCTATCATATATGTGTTGTTTATGTTCTTGCATGCTCTCCGTTGCTAGTAGAGGCTCCGGCCAAGTTGATACTTGTGACTCCAAGAGGGAGTATTTATGCTCGATAGTGGGTTCATGCCTCCATTGAATCCGGGACGATGACGATGAAAGTTCTAAGGTTGTGGATGTGCTCGTTGCCACTAGGGATAAAACATCAATGCTTTGTCTAAGGATATTTGTGTTGATTACATTACGCACCATACTTAATGCAATTGTCTGTTGTTTGCAACTTAATACTGGAAGGGGTGCGGATGCTAACCTGACGGTGGACTTTTTAGGCATAGATGCATGCTGGATAGCGGCCTATGTACTTTGTCGTAATGCCCTAAGTAAATCTCATAGTAGTCATCATGATATGTATGTGCATTGTTATGCCCTCTCTATTTGTCAATTGTCCAACTGTAATTTGTTCACCCAACATGCCATTTATCTTATTGGAGAGACACCACTAGTGAACTGTGGACCCCGGTCCATTCTTTTACATCTGAAATACAATCTACTGCAAACTCTGTTCTCTACTGTTCTTCGGAAACAAACATCATTTTCCACATCATACGTTTAATCCTTTGTTTACAGCAAGCCGGTGAGATTGACAACCTCACTGTTAACTTGGGGCAAAGTATTGTGATTGTGTTGTGCAGGTTCCACGTTGGTGCCGGAATCCCTGGTGTTGCGCCGCACTACACTCCGTCACCAACAACCTTCACGTGGCCCTTGACTCCTACTGGTTCGATAACCTTGGTTTCTTACTGAGGGAAAACTTACTGCTGTACGCATCACACCTTCCTCTTGGGGTTCCCAACAGACGTGTGTCTCACGCGCCATCAATCTCTTATCACCCTTTTGAAACCAAGAGCTCATTTGTATCAGATGCGCATCTAGCGCTCCCGATGGGAGTAGCCCTCAAGTCTAGGTATGGATGCTTGCAACCGTGTGTAGATTCAAGTTGTACTACTCGAATGTTTTTGATGTCGATGTTTTTCGCAAGCTATCGTAATCATCCGATGTTTTTTTTATATCGGGTCCTTTAAAACTTCAAGTAAAGTCATGCCAGTTGATAGTACGTAAGGGATTGGAGTAACATGCCCAGTTTTACTCGATAAATCGATGTTGGTTAACTGCCGATGGCAAAACAACGTTACTCTACTCAGAATCATGTCCCCGGGCATGATCCTAGATTTTCGAGTCCATATCCTTTTGTCTTCAATAGTTTTCTATCGGGTGCGCATCCAGTGCTCCCGATGGGAGTAGCCCCCGAGTCTAGGCGCAGTTGCTTGCAACCGTGTGTAGACTCAAGTCAAGCAACTCAATGTTATAGATTTGTTCGGATACTTCATGAGGAGTTGATACTTTTGGTGACATCATCGGTGACATGGCTACTGCGGTGGCTCGATTGACAAGAGGTGACCTGACGGACTCACCCTACTTCTGCGCGGTCAGTTAGGAAATGACTGAACCTTGCGTACGGACCGAGGTGCCTCCTCGATTTCCGCGCATGGTGGGAGAAAATGTCATTTGGCATGATGGATGCGATGACACGTGGTGACCTAATCGCTGATCCCTTGCCTCAATCCCTTGGTAACTCCCCCTTTTATAAAGGAGAAAAAAGATTTTACTCCCCTTGTTCTTCTCTTTCACCGCTTCTCTTCTCTCTTCGTTATTCCTCCTCATAGCTACCGCGCCGCCGCCGCCATTCTTCAATCCACCTTCGCATTCTCAAATGCACCCTGAGATGGTGAACAACAAGAGCTTTGCCATCGCCGCCGATGCTACTTCGAGCAGTGCCGCTGATACGTCCAAAACGTATCTACTTTCCCGAACACTTTTGCTATTGTTTTTCCTCTAATTTGTGTATTTTGGATGCAACTAACACGGACTAACGCTGTTTTCAGCAGAATTGTCTCGGTGTCTCGTTTTTGTGCAGAAATCCAACTTTCAGGAAAATCCTCGGAATTTATGCGAAAGGTCCTATTTTTCCAGAAGATTGACGGAGCCGAAGGGCAAGCCGGTGGAGGCCCGAGGGCCCCACACACTAGGCCGGCGCGGCCCAGGAGGGGGGCGCGCGGCCCTAGTGTGTGGCCCCCTCGGCTGGCCTCCGACGCCCTCCTTCGGACTACTTAACGCCTTCGACCTAAAAACGCAAGGGGGTTAGAAAAAATCGCCAGAAACCATCCAGTACGCCGCCACCATCGCGAAACTCCGTCTCGGGACCGAAACTCCGTTCGGCACTCCGCGGGACGGGGAATTGGAGGAGATCATCGCCATCATCACCACCGACGCCTCTCCATCGACCAGCCATGTTTCCCCCATCCATGAGTGAGTAATTCTCCCGCTGTAGGCTGAAGGGGATGGTAGGGATTGGATGAGATTGGTCATGTAATAGCATAAGATTGTTAGGGCATAGTGCCTAGTGTCCGTAATTGGTACTTTTATGATATTGTTGCAACTTGTTATGCTTAATGCTTGTCACTAGGGCCCGAGTGCCATGATCTCAGATCTGAACATGTTATCGATTCATGATGATATTCATTGCTTTATGATCTTACCCGCAAGTTGTATACACGTATTGTTGTCCGGAACCCGAGGCCCCAAAGTGACGTAAATTGGGACAACCGAAGGGGAAGGCGGTGATATGAGGATCACATGTGATCACGGAGTGTTAATGCTTTGCTCCGGTGCTCTATTAAAAGGAGCACCTTAATTTCCAGTAGATTCCCTAGAGGCCCGGCCGCCACCGGCTGGTAGGACAAAAGATGTTGTGCAAGTTTCTCATTGCGAGCACGTACGACTAAATATGGAACACATGCCTATTGATTGATTAGTACTTGGATACCGTTTTATTATTATCTGCAAATGCCCAGCTTGATTGTTACATGAGTTTCTCTCATCCATGCAACGCCCGTTCATCCATCCATGTGCCTACAATATTCTAATCCTGCTGTTTACTATAATCACTACTGCTATCTTTGTTACTCTGCTGCTGTTATTTCACTATCGCTATCGCTATAAAACCGTTACTATCGATAAACTCTTGCGAGCAAGTCTGTTTCCAGGTGCAGCTGAATTGACAACTCCGCTGTTAAGGCTTTCAAGTATTCTTTGTCTCCCCTTGTGTCGAATCAATAAATTGGGTTTTACTTCCCTCGAAGACTGTTGCGATCCCCTATACTTGTGGGTTATCAGCCGCTGCCAAGGCTACCGCTGATGCATCGAAGAGGGGCGCTCCGGAGGTTTCCGCCGCGGCGCCTAAGGATGCACCCGGTGACTGGCCTGCTTCAACAATGACGAAGCGCGACAAGAAGAAGGCACGCAGCCTTGGTTTGATCTCCCCTGACGAGGCAAACATAGTACTACCAGGTTTGGCCTCACGCCCCAATCCCCCTGCCGGTTTTACTGTGATGTTTGTATCGTTCCTGTATCGAGGATTATCTCTACCTGCCCACGAGTTTCTCCGGCGTCTTCTGCATGTGTACGGGATCCAATTATGGCAATTAACTCCCAATTCCATCCTACATCTTGCTATTTTCATCACCCTCTGTGAGGCCTTTCTGGGCATTGATCCTCACTGGGGTTTGTGGAATAAAATCTTCTTTGTCAAACGCAACAACAACAGTAGTGGTTCCTTTGTCACCGGCGGAGTTGGGTTTGTTGTTCGCAAAGAGGAAAATTACTGCAATTTCCCAATGAGAGAGTCAGTTCAGGGGTGGAGACTGAGTGGTTCTACCTCAAAGACTCATCGGCAGCTAACATGCGTCTGCCGAAGTTTGTCGATGTCCTTGAAGCAGTGCCGAAGAATCTTGGAAGAATATATTGACATCGAAGAAAAGCCCAAAGTCGAGAAATTGTTTGATAGAATTCTTCGGATTAAGGAATCTGACGGCCAAACTATGATGGGTACTGAAATTGTGGCTATTTTCCTGAAACGCCATCCATCCAATTATGTCCAGAGCCCACCAGATGTGGTTATAGTCGGGTTCTAGGGATGAAACTAGAGTCAACGTTGCAGAGTTATCTGAGAAGGAACTACTGGATGAAGTTACACGTTTGACCCATTTTAGTCAAGAGGACTCGATTCCACTTCTTGCCCTTCAGGAGCCTTATGACTTCGATCATCAACCAAATGAGGTGAATATATTCTGTGTTCATACTAACATTTGCACTCGATATACTCTGCTTTCCTTTATTAAATCCTCATCTAAACTGATAGGTTCCACCAACTGACGAAACTTTCCGAATGCATCGGAAGAAAACGTTGAGGAGGGCGATTCTACTATCAATATAGAAGCATGTGCTCAAGAAAATGAAGTTCTTGAAGATGAAGATAATGATCCTGCCAATCCTGAAGCTTTTTCTGCAGATCATAGATCCTTCGCTGATGACTTAAGTGATATAGTGGAGTCGAATCATGACAATGATGCTGATCATGCTACCTTTCTTGATGCAGCTCCAGAGAAAACCAGCGCACAACCGCCGAAGAGACCTTCTGGCGGCTTTGCGGATGAGGACGATCTGCTCGACTTGTAAGTTTCTTCAATTGTTCCCAAAGTTGCTTTGTATTCTTCTACTCATTTTGAATGATTTATATGCCTATAGCGACGAAGGCTTTATAGAGCCTCCTTCGAAGAAGGCGAAAACGAGCCCTAGCAGGCTAACTCCCGCAGCTTCCGAAGCTTCTTCTCTTCCAGCAGCTATGGCTGCTCAACCTTCAACTGCCTCTTCCCTTTCGAAGGGGGAAGAGATTCCTTCTGGCAGCTGCTACTGCCGTTTCTCCTTCTTCCAGCGAGAAACCTGTAAATGTTTCAACTTTTGCTTTCCTTGATGATGGTTCTCCTTCTACCAGCCCCCGAGTCTACATTCGACTGCTTGCAATCGGGTGTGGACTTCAAAAGATACATTGTTGTTAAGGTGCTAACTTGATTTTGTCTTCTTTTCCTTTTTATAGGGCATTCAAACGGCCATCACTATTTTGAAGGGTTTCGCCTCCCAGTTCTCTTCTCTCGAAGCCGATAAGGCTCGACTTCAAGAGGAGGTGCAATCGTCTTCTTCAAAGCTTGATCAAGCAGTAAAAATGGCTGCCACTGCCCATCAAACGCAGATTCCTTGAAAAAAGAACTTGACCAACTAAAGAAGAGGTTGAAGGAGGAGGAAAAGGAGATGGCTGAAGCCGAAGCCCAGAGGAAGGAAAAGGAGGGTCTTCTTCGCCAATCCACTTTGGCTTTGCTTGGTAATTTTTACTGTCTTATCCTTGAATCTTCTTTACTTAACTTCATTGTGTTTCAACTTTCACTGCTTATCTTCCGCAGAAGCTGCCGATATTCTGCTCGGTTCCAAGGGAAAGCTCCCGTAAAATTCTTCCGCCGATGCTCTCGTCTATGGCAATCGAGTCCGGCGACCTCATCTGAGCTCTTCTCCAGAAGAACAAGAGAGTTATGTCGAGGCTTCATGCCATGATCTTTCCGAAGGCCAATCAAGAGAAGTCGCTGGAGCACCTGACGGACACTTTCGCAGTTGACACTGAAGGCACCAACGAGGTATTCAAACATACCTCGCGTACCTACAGCGCTCTCCTTTCTTTCCAGCTTATGATGAGGCACGGCTTTAAAGCTGATATGGAGCTGATGATGAAAGAGCTGCCAAAGGGTCAAGATAGGCAAGCTATCGACCTAAGCCTTTTCAAAGTATCAGCGGGCAAATGCGCACTACAGCTTCTTGAATTGGTATCGGCCAAAAAATCTACTACTGAAAGAGTTGGCCCAAGTTTATCGACACAGGCTCAAGCTCCCTGAACTTTCCTTTGTCAAGTTGTAAGATTATCGTTTGGCTCAAACAATGCCTTTTTTAAGACCTTTTGGTTGTAATGAATTCCATGCTGGCAATGTTGCCAGCTTTTCCCTGTTCAATTGTGATCTTCCTGGCTTTTGGATGCACGCTCCTGGTGGGAGTGAAAATAGTTGATATTGTATTTTCCTTGAGACACTTGATGATGTATTTTGCAGGTGACTCATGTACCTTCTTTTGTCGAAGGTTCTTTGGCTGGTGATTCTGAAAGTGATCGGCTTCGTCGCATGAAGGCACGCATTCTTCAAATGGAAAAATATATGCGTGGTATCCATGACATGGCTGCTATTATAAAGAAAAAAGGCGAGCTAGCTATTAATGCAGAACGATACGCACTGAGTGAACTGCAAAAAGCAACAGAAAGCTTGCACTATAAGTGCCTGTTCCTTCTTTGGTTTCTTCGATGCTGTTGATAATTTCTCTCTGATTTCATCTTTGTCATTGCTTTTGTTAGTCATAGCTCTGAATTTATCGGAAGAGAACAAGCGAGTGCACGAACGTGCAGATGCCTTAACCAATTTGGTACATTTCGATGAAGTCTTCTCGAAGAATCAGTCGAAGGCTGCAACTGTTGCAAAGTTTCAAGATCGGGTGCAACAAGTGCATCGATTTTTTGACAAGTGATGTACTGGCTTGAAGATGATATGGAAGACGATGTTTCCGCTGAATGAAATTCCTCCAAGATTGCTAACTTTGATGTTGAAGTTTAGTAATGCCAAGAAGGTCCGTAAATTAGTTCGCTGCTAGCTTCTTGCAGGAGCCGAATCAGCTTTTGCCTTTGTGCTATCGAAACATCCTTCCTTGGACTTGATGGCAATTGCAAATGCTGATGGCGATGTAAGCCGATTTTACCCTGATGTGAAGGTCCCTGCTTTTATTGTAATTGATAGGCTGGAAGATAGCTCGAAAGTAGATGTCCCAGTAGCAATTCCGTAAGAATAATTTTAATGATATTTGTAATCCTATTGTAATGATAGCTTTATGCATCCGACATTTGTTGCACTCAAATATTCGGGTGCATTAGATATAAGTTTCTTCATGTGTATGATGTAACTTTACTCAATCTTAAATCTGTTGGAGACGTCATATTTGCCACTTTTGGCAAAATATCACTTCCTCATAATTTATCTTCAAATGCCGGTGGCAAATTGTTTGACTAAGAAGAAAATCTTGATGCTCTTAGCCTTTTTTAGGCATCGGTATTCTGATGCTTTTTTACGAAAGTTATTGGTGGCAAATTCTTTGAGTGATCAGCTCATGTTGCTGGTTCGATGAACCCGTAGTAATCGCAACTTTGCCTCAACCGATGATGTATGTTTTAGTGACAGCCCCCGAGTAAATCGAGGGAACTATGCCTGCCATCGACTCCGTCGCTCTTAGTACCTCCTTGTGCGATGTACCGGCATGGGCCTTTCATCAGTATTTTTATCCTTGCCATCAGCAACACTCGCATGTTCCCTAAGGCTTCAGCATAGGATAATTGCATATTGTTGTGAATCCCGTCGATTACCATCCATTGCCGCACTCGTATTTTTCCCGAGGCTTTAGATGATAATTTCGGGTATAATTATTACAAGAGACCCTCGATCTTTTTTATCGAGTTCACTTATTGAAGTCAATGTTTGCGGTATTATGCGAAATAGTCTTGAAAAAATTGTTCGGGTGTCCCGAATCAACTCAAAACTCGAATAAACGAAACTTGGGTCTTTATTAGTAAGTCTATGACGATAAGATAAGCTAATACTGCTATTGCTAGAAAAGCCTTATTGAAAGTAAATTTCTATGAAAAATAAAGATGCATGTCACCGCTCGTCTCCTTTATGTAAGAGGAGGGTCCTTCTTGTCTTAATCCGCGCCTAGGGAGCCGGTAGCTCTTGAGGTGCCGATGATTTCTGGAGCAGCGTTGATGGTTTCCTTAGGAGTACTTGCGATGATCACCGGAGTATTAGCACCTTCGACTGAGGCCTTATCATCAACTGCCGAAGGTGCAATGGCTGGAACTATCATTGCAGAATCATCTGGTTTCTTCTTCGACTTCTTCACGATGTCATCCTCCTTAAGCTTGAAATCTTTATCTCGAGAGGCTAATTGCTTAGAAGTAAAATCGATAGTTTCTTGTTTTACTCCAAACTTAGCAACAATCTTCTAAAACTCGCGATCACAATTATTCGAGCGAGAGAAACTTCCATGAAATGTGATATTGGTCCCATTGTTGCCTGGCAATTTGAGATTTAGGTATGCATAATGTTGCACAACCATGAATTTGGCATAAGCTGGTCTCCCGAGTATAGCGTGGTACGGTGATTCTCAATTTACTACCTCAAATTCGATCCTTTCTTTCCTAAAATTGTCGGGTTTCCCGAAGACTACATTCAAGGAAATTCTGCCAAGAGGATATGCTAGCAAAGTAGGGACAATGCCATGGAAACATGTATCAGACTCCTCTAACATTTTGGTTGTGATGCCCATATTTTTGACTGTGCTTGCGAATATCAGATTTAATCCGCTTCCATTGTCCATGAACACTTTGCTCATACTGAGTCCTCCAATTTGTGCTTTGACTACCAAGGCATCATGACCTGGTTTTGGGATAGACATCAGATGGTCAGCCCTGCTAAATCGGATGCTCTGTAACGACCAGTCGACGTATTCTGGAATATTCACCATGGTACTTTATACGAGGTTGATTTCTTGCGTGAATTTCTTCATCTCTCTTCTAGAAACACCAGTTTTGTGAATCATGCTCATTTGTCCCCATGGTGGGGGAAAGGCTTCATTAGTATTACGGGTTTGAACTTGCTGAACTTGGTGCTGAGGCGGAGGTGGTGGCGGGTTCGGCTGCTGCGGTTGTCCCCTGCCTGTTTCATAGAACTTCTGCATTTCAATAAACTATCGACATTCTCTGAGTAAATGACTCGACTTCTTAGTGTTCTCCTTGGGATCGATATACGCATGTATGTAATAGGGAGCATTTAGCTGTTCAGCGAAAGGTAATTTCGGGACCCTTGAGGGTCGCTCCCTGTAATTACCATGATTTCCTCCTGAATTATTGCGATTGTTGTCTCGACGATCATCACGCCTATCATCATATCGATCATCTCGCCGATCGGAATACCCAACAGCTACAATGTTAGTATCATCGTATCCACGGTCTTTCCTCTTCTTACGGCGATCACGTCGATGGCCTGAATCATGCCTCTGCTGGTCATCGTCTTCATCGTCACTGTGTGGACGAGGTTTCCTTACATGATCTTCTCCATCAGCCCAACAGTTGGCAATCTCCATAAGTTTGGTGATGGTTTTTGGCTTCTTTCGACCAAGTTCTTCGATATAAGATTCCCGTCGGATGCCATCAATGCCATCACTGAAGGCATCAATTGCTCTTTCGACGAAAACATCTTCGGTAGCGTTTAGGAGCTTAGTAAAATGCCCGATGTATGTGCGCATTGATTCCTTCGGCTCCTGCTGACAATGACGTAGTTCTTCGATTCCGACCAGCCTCTTGTACGTGGCTTGAAAGGTTTTTACGAAGGCGTCAACCAAGTCTTCCCAGGATCTGAGAGATCCTTTTGGAAAGCCTCTCAGCCATGCTCGTGCTGAATCTTTCAGGTAAAGCTGCAGACATTGCATCGCTGCTATTTGATTTCCCTTGTGTAAGATCACAGTTTGTAAGTAATCGTCTATCCAAGATCTCGGCTCCTGCTGCCCGTCATATTTGGTAGCATCAGTGGGAGTAGGCTTGAATATCTTCGGTGGCATCGTCTCTCGAATCTTTTAACTTAATCAATCGGCTCCTCGAAGTTCGCCATCATATTCCTGATTTTTCTCAGAATCGTCGCTATCATATCCTTCTCTTGCAGCACGTCGTCGTCGAGCTTTGTCGATTTTGCTTTGTGTGATATCATCATGAGCGTCTTTCGAACGATGTCTTGATCCACTGCCCTGATCTGTAGCTTTCTCCTTCCTAGAGACGAGCTTATCTCCAAGGATTGCGAGGCTTTCCAGAGCACCTCGATGAGCTTGCGCCATAGGCCCATCGGGTGTCGGCTGGTGGTTGATCAAGTAGGCTGCGAGGTTGGCAGTTGCTCCCTCGACAGTTTTCGGCCTGAGCATGCCTGTGGTGTCCATGGTCATAAAGGAGTTGGACAAGTTTGAAGTTATCTCCCTTGCATCATCGCATCCTTAGTTGATACCTGCCTGAACCTTGATTGCTACGAGATGCACTACCATGTGACGCTCTACGTCGCTCACTGGATTGATCGGCTGCGTGTCGGCGTCGCTCGAGGCCTGCTTGCTCGTTTGACAATCGCACTCGATTTCTTTCCAAGGTAGTATGGTACGCATTAAGAGTCCCTGCCGAAACTCCAGAAGGGATTCGAGTATTGTTGGTTATAGCAGCACGAGCAATTTCCCACTCTTCCTCAGTAATAGTATAGTCACTATTATCGTTGCTAGAGCTGTTCTCAATGTTGTGACGCCTATGGTTGGCACGCGGGGTACGTTCTCCTTCATCTCCGTCGGCCGAGTTCAGGATAGCGTAGATCTGATGATGCGCCACCTTCCAGGTAGTAGCTGTCCTGGTGATGCTGTCGATACTTTCCTCGTCCGAAGAATAATTGGCACTGCAGATAAACGGTGTGTCACCCAAGCCCAATCCATGCCTGGTGTCACAGTTGAGGCAATAGTACGATGTCAGATCGGACGACATAAGAGTCACCGGATCCAATAGACATAGATGACGCCGAAAGGCGCGGAGTCGATGGTGGCGAAGATGTTGGTGTTGATGCCAATAGTGCAGTCGATAGACCGACTGAGACCGGAGTCGACGTGGTCGATCCTGCTGCCGATGACGAGGGAGTCCTTGTTGTGTTGGAGACGAGCGGATCGGGCAGCCGAAGAATGCCCTCAGCGTTGATGCAGTAGTGGATGCTCCCGAACGTCATACCCAACCCGCCTTGCAGATCCGAAAAGATCGAACGAGATGAGTTATTGTGCGGAGTAAACTCGAAGGACCCAAATCGAATCGAGTTCCCCGAGCTTGGTGATGAAGGGGCCGACGACAACGTCGGCGATGCTGATGGAGTTGTGGATGACATGACTGAAGTAGCCGATGACGAGCCTTGTGCCAATAGGGTCCCCACAGACGGCGCCAATTGACGAGGGTGCTCCTCGGCAATGCCCACCTTTGGGGCTTAGGGTTGACGGAATCCTGCAGGCTGACACGAGACATCGGATACCAAACAGACAGGGAGAGAGATTTACCCAGGTTCGGGGCCCTCGATGAGGTAAAACCCTTACTTCCTGCTTGCCTAATCTTGATTATCGAATATATCGGTTTTACAATGGGGTAGCCGAAGGCTATGACTAAGATCTCGTCGAGAGGCTAAGATTTCTAATGACCTAGCTCTAGACTTGCGGTGAATCTGGTTGTGGTGATTATGTGTCCCTCGGCAGACCCTCTTCTGGCCCTTATATTGTAGGCTGATACGTCCCAAGAGTATCTATAATTTCTTATGTTCCATGCTACTTTTATGATGATACTCACATGTTTTATACACATTATATGTCATTATTATGCGTTTTCCGGAACTAACCTATTGACGAGATGCCGAAGGGCCGGTTCTGTCGTTTTCTGCTGTTTTTGGTTTCGAAATCCTAGTAAGGAAATATTCTCGGAATCGGACGAAATCAACGCCCAGCATCTTAGAATTCCACGAAGCTTCCAGAACACCCGAGAGCCACCAGAGGAGGGCCACAGGGCCACCAGACGCCAGGGCGGCGCGGCCCAAGGGGGCGCGCGCCCCCCTATTGTGTGGCGCCCCTGTCAGCCTTCCGACTCCGCCACTTCGCCTATTTAAAGGTCCCTGACCTAAATCTTCGATACGAAAAAGCCACGGTACGAGAAACCTTCTAGAGCCGCCGCCATCGCGAAGCCAAGATCTGGGGGACAGGAGTCTCTGTTCCGGCACGCCGCCGGACGGGGAAGTGCCCCCGGAAGGCATCTCCATCAACACCACCGCCATCTTCATCACCGCTGCTGTCTCCCATGAGGAGGGAGTAGTTCTCCATCGAGGCTAAGGGTTGTACCGGTAGCTATGTGGTTAATCTCTCTCCCATGTACTTCAATACAATGATCTCATGAGCTGCCTTACATGATTGAGATCCATATGATGAGCTTTGTAATCTAGATGTCGTTATGCTATTCAAGTGGATTTTACTTATGTGATCTCCGGAGACTCCTTGTCCCACGTGTGTAAAGGTGACGAGTGTGTGCACCGTGTGGGTCTCTTAGGCTATATTTCACGAATACTTATTCACCGAGTTACGATTTGAGTTGGATGTCTCTATGAAATTGTGGTGTGTTAGTACCTCCTATGAATGCTCACGGTGATAGCGTGGGGTGTTTATTAGTACTTGGGAATACATCTTTAAGGTTTGCCTACATGATGAATTAGTGTTCGTTGTCTTGCCAGAGAGTAATTCGGAATAGCATAGTGAAGTGCTTATTTATATTCCTTTATGATTGCAATGTTGAGAGTGTCCACTAGTGAAAGTATGATCCCTAGGCCTTGTTTCCAAATACTGCAATCATCGCTTATTTACTTGTTTTATCTGCATCTTTACTTCCTGCAATATTACTACCATCAACCGCACGCCGGCAAGCTATTTTACAGGCGCCGTTACTACTCGCTCATATTCATTCATACCACTTGTATTTCACTATCTCTTCGCCGAACTAGTGCACCTATACATCTGACAAGTGTATTAGGTGTGTTGGGGACACAAGAGACTTCTTGTATCGTGATTGCAGGGTTGCTTGAGAGGAATATCTTTGACCTCTTCCTCCCCGAGTTCGATAAACCTTGGGTGATCCACTTAAGGGAAACTTGCTCGCTGTTCTACAAACCTCTCGCTCTTGGAGGCCCAACACTTGTCTACAAGAATAGAAGCACCCGTAGACATCAAGCACTTTTCTGGCGCCGTTGCCGGGGAGGTAAGGTAAAAGGTATTCACATCCTCCGACTACTAAGCTATTTTCTAGTCTTGTTGCCGGTGTGTGAGTGCTCGAAGCTATTTCATTTAGATCCTGCAATTGCATCTTTTTGTTTCTTGTTTTTATTTTTCACTAGTTAGGCATAATGGAAAACAACAATGAGCTTTTTAGTCTATTTCCTGAGTTAAGATATGAATTGTTTGATGCGAAAATTTAAAAACCTATGGAACCTTATTTGCATGATAGTAGCAATGTTATTAGTATGAATGCAATTACTGCTAATGCTATGGAGAAGTCTAAGCTTGGGGAACCTAGTTTTTGTGATCTTTTTAGCTTCCCATCTTTAGGGGAGAAAATTTTCTCTGATAATTCTTTATCTCCCATATGCGATAACTCTAATGATGCTTGTGATATTTTAAATCCACCTACTGAAAGTACTTCTTTCAAGATACCCATGAAAATTATTGAACGTGTTATGGATAACCGCTATGAAGGGGATGGAACTATCCATCCCGGAGATCATTCACTGTTTTTGCATGAATTATGCGGGTTATTCAAGTGTGCGGGTATCTCTATGGATGAAGTGAAGAAGAAACTATTCTCTATGTCGCTGTCTGGTAAAGCGGCGCATTGGTACAAACTGCTGAAGGATGGGCATTCTCTTGATTGGAAGGATATTGTGCCTCTATTTTACTCAAAATTCTATCCTCCAAGTGAAATTCACAAAGACCGGAACCGCATATATAATTTCTGGCCTCATGATGGAGAGAGTATTGCCCAAGCATGGGGAGATTGAAGTCTTTAATGCTCAAATGCCCCAATCATGAGCTTCCTGGTAATATCATCATTGATAATTTCTATGCAAGACTTTCTTTTCAAGATAAAACCTTGCTGGATACTACTTGTTCTGGATCATTTACACGCAATGAAGAAGAGTTTAAAAGGGACCTTCTTGATCGGATTCAGGAGAATGATACGTCCAAAACGTATCTACTTTCCCGAACACTTTTGCTGTTTTTTGCCTCTAATTTGTGTATTTTGGATGCAACTAACACGGACTAACGCTGTTTTCAGCAGAACTGTTCTGGTGAAAACAGCGTTAGTCCGTGTATTTTGGAACTGTTCTGGTGAAAGAAGATCCCTTTTAAACTGTACCGATCAAGAACTTTTGCTGTTGTTTTGCCTCTAATTTGTGTATTTTGGATGCAACTAACACGGACTAACGCTGTTTTCAGCAGAACTGTTCTGGTGAAAACAGCAGAAGAGTTTAAAAGGGACCTTCTTGATCGGATTCAGGAGAATGATACGTCCAAAACGTATCTACTTTCCCGAACACTTTTGCTGTTGTTTTGCCTCTAATTTGTGTATTTTGGATGCAACGAACACTTTCTTGTTGTTTGCCTCTAATTTGTGTATTTTGGATGCAACTAACACGGACTAACGCTGTTTTTCAGCGAGCTTGTTCTGGTGTCTCGTTTTTGTGCGAAATCCAACTTTCGGAAAAACCTCGGGA